>NC_056747.1:1036322519-1036397519 GCF_019279795.1 Protopterus annectens | reverse complement strand
TTAAATATAGCATATGCTCGAATTAGGATATATATAAACAATATGTTTATTGACGGAAGAATTGATGTAGAAATATTTAATTACTTGACCATGCCTTCACCTAAAGTTCCAATTTTGTTTGGCATCCCTAAAATCCATAAATATGTAATTAATCCACCTATGAGAGCACTCGTAGATGCCAGAAACTCTATTACATATATATGTGTGAACTTTGTAGACACTATTCTTAAGAAATATATAAAACAGGAGACTCAAATATGTAAAGACTCCTGGACCTGTTTAGAAAACATTAATAGTTTGGAATATAAGAATGAATACAACTCCATAACAATAGACGTAAAAGATTTGTATACGTCAATACCTCACAAAATAGGCATAGAATGGGTCTCAATGATGTTGAGAATGAGGGGTGCAACTAGTAATGAAACATTAATGGAAGAGTTATTAGACATTATTCTAACAAATAATTACATTTCCTTTGAGAAAAAGTTGTATTTAAAGCTTACAGGTGCAGCAATGGGCTCACCTTGTAGGGGTAGTTTCTCAAATCTCATAATGGCTTTTTGGGAACATAAGTTTATTTTAGATAACACCCAGGTGAAAGAAATAATATATTATTATACAAGATTTTTGGATGATATACTCATCATTATAAAAGGAGATGAGAATGAAACAAAAGAAATGGTGGATTATTTAAACAGAACAACCGAATTTCTGCAATTCACATTTAAGTTTACTAAAGAAAGGATAGCATATCTGGATATTGAATTATGCAAGGACAGACATGAGAAAAATATATAGCAAAAATACATAGAAAAGAAACTTATTCAAATGCATTTTTGCATTTTTACAAGTTGCCACCCCCCATATCAGAAACGATCTGTTATAAAGGGGCAGCTAGTTCGAGCAGCACGCATGGTGACAAAAGGTATAGATTTTTATGATGAATGGGAATTTCTGTGTAACATGTTTATACAAAGGGGATACCCCTATGAATTGTTCTCTGAACTTACAGAAGAAGTCAAGAATAAGAGAGAAAGAGGTATATACCCACCAATTTTGAATTTTAAAACTAACACAACTATTAGTAACATTAGTAGCATAACATGTGAAAAAGATTACGAGGATATATCATGTGAAAATCAAGTGGTTAGACATAGATTTATCACCACATACAATTTGGATGCAGGTGACTAAAAATATAATATACAAAAATTGGAACTTGTTAATGGGGCAGCCGTTAGTTCCTGATAAATTCAACAGTTTACCCTAGATTATCTTTAGAAAAGGAAGAAATTTAAAAACGTTACTCAGTTGGAACAGTAAACAACAAAAAATGAACAATGCTGTCATGTATACATGCAACATGTGTAACTATTGCAGATATATAGAAACAGGAAGAACATTTTGTGTACGAAATAAGAAACTGGAAGTACATAAGAAATATACATGCACTTCTAAAGATGTTGTTTACATTGCAGTATGTCAGTCTTGTCCAGCATTTTACATAAGAAAGACTGACCGTAGAATAAAGGAGAGAATATATGAACACATATACAGTATAAAGAAAAATAAAATGGATAATGCCTTAGCAAAACACAATTTAGAACATACATCACATATGTTTAAATTTAAAGTGATTGATCTGCTAGAACAAGATGGCAGAGGTGGACCAGATTCACTTTTATTGGAATGGTTAGAGTTATTGTGGCGGCTTAAGCTAAATGCAGGAAGTTATCCTGGACTAAATGATATGTGTTCAATTTCATGCATTTTGAAGCTTAAGTTTGTCTATATAAAATATGGAATTTTAACATAATTTATATATTCCAATTTTTATATAATGTTACATGTGCATATATACATAGCAATTAACATGCAGATTGCAGTTTATTAAAAATAGTTTTATATATAAAATGTTTATACATGTTAGCCCTTATACATGCTATAGGAGAAGTAAAATGGGAACAAAAAGATTTACATTGGGTGAATATGTTTAATTGGATAAATGGTTAAGAATGTCAGACTGGTGATTTTTTACCATGTGACTGATTTTAAAAGACTTTTAAACAATTGATTTGTATACGAGTTTTATCTGAAGAAGTTCTGACAGTGGGTGAACGAATAGCACTTCATAAATACTTCATATCTGGATTTTGTGAGGACATTGTGCTTTGCTTTGGTTTGGTTCCTTCAACATTATTTATTTGTGGACAGTTTGAGTGTTTCCTTTTCAGTATGTGGTTAATACAAGAGGAAACACTACCAGGCAGTTACAGTTTTATTTATATATAACCTATATGAGACTATTACTGTAATATTGTCTGGTTTATTCAGTACAAACCATACCCATTTTTAATACTGCCAGGTGACATTCTACTCCTTTATATTTATTTGGTATGAATACTACAAGCTAGATTGTTACTCACCAGCCTCACAATGCAGCCTTTGCAACCTGCTTGCATGGGCTTCCTGGTTCACAGCCCACTCAGCTGGAGCTGTAAAGAAGATAGAGAAACATTTATGCATACCTAGCCATCACATACACAGGCTGGACTTTGGTAAACAGTTATTGATATGAATACTTACACATGCCTGGGACATCACCCCTCTGCTGTGCTTCTTGGACCCACTGGTCCAAGCGCTCCCTCTTCCTCTGCTTCAAGTTGACATAGTGTGTTGGACTTACTTACCAGTCTGAGGGATACCAGTGGCACTGATGAGATCACTGGAGAGACATTCCCAGGCTTCTGCTTTGTATTGGGAGCCCTGGTATTGGTCCTGCAGCAGTCTCACATCATGGTTTTTAACAAGACATCCTACCATGACCTTGGATTCCTGTATGCCTCAGTGCTGCACCCGAAAGCGCATGCCTTCTGCAAAACCTGCCATACTGCCTACAGTGGGGAGCTACAACTGGTTATGAGCTGCATTCTCGCCTGCAAGGTTTAAATATGGCTGATTTCCTGCACTTTGCCATGATTGGACAGTTTTGAATATGCTGAGCTAAGCTAAGCTGTGGGAAAACCTACTTAGCTAAGGTTGGCAGTGCTTAAAGGAGCAGGTTCAGCACTGCTTACCAATGGGCAAATCTGCTTAACTGGGCTACTCGTTACTTGGCATTCATATTTAACCAATGCTTACATCTGGTAAGCATAGCTGTACAATGCTTAGCAAGTACAAATATGACACAGTCATTGTCCATGCTGGTGTGAATGACCTGAGACGTACCTCCCTGGACTACATGAAAAGAGACATAGAGGAGCTCTCTGATTATGTAGCCCAGGCAGGTATGACCCTAACCCTGAGCAGTATCCTTCCTTCACCAAGAATGATGCCACAATATAGAGACAAGATGATCAGCTTTAACAATTGGCTTAATGTCTGGTGTCATTCAAAGGGGATCCAGTGTCTGTCTGCCTGGGATGACATGCTTGACAAACCACGCTGCCGGCTTGCACTTGTCACCCTGGGATTCGGATATTGGCTAAGGCTCTTGCCACCCCCATAGTGCCTTTTAGGCAAGGCTCAAATTCTAAACCTACCACCCTAGAAAACAAAAATGGGAAGAAACTGAGGGTAATGCTGCTCAATGCCAGAAGTCTAAATCTCAAAATGCACGCACTCGAGGCCTTTCTCAGTATGGAGAACATCGATGTCTGTGCTGTAACTGAAACCTGGTTCAAGGCTCCTGAGAGCACCCCGGCACTATTAGGTTTTACCTCATATCATGCTTTCTGGCCCCAAAACCCGGACCACACCACAAAAGGAGGGGGTGTATCCATATTCATAAAGGATACCCACACCTCCAGGTTGGTGGCAATGCACGAAGCTTCAGAAACCATCCAGGTGCAAGTAACCATAGGCAAAGCTGCTCTACAAATTGTAGCATGCTACAAGCTACCCTCTCAAGCTCAGGAACCCCACACAGCCTTCCTGAAGACACTGGAGGGTATAAATGTATCTCCAAACACCATCATATTGGGTGACTTCAACTACCCGAATATAGACTGGGAACATTACTCAAGCCCTAACTTTCTAGCCCAACGGTTCCTGGAGTTCATAAATTCAAATGCCATGGAACAGCTAGTCACTGTTCCCACGAGAGGAGAAAATATACTAGATCTCATTATCACAAACATGGGGACAAAATGCTCCACACGAAGTATATCCCTCATTGGTGAGATCTGATCATAAACTAATCTCACTGGAAATCCACATCCCCCCACCCCAAACAAAAAGACCACAGTGAAGAACTTCTCTAAAGCAAACTTCACACTACTCAAGACTGGTGTGGTATCCTTCAAGGCCCCTGAGCCAGTGGAAACCACAACCCAAGCTGAAGCCCTTACAAATGCCTTCTATGAACACCTCCAGGACTGCATGGATCAGGCAATCCCAAATAAAACCAAGAGTCTTTCCACAAAGGGCAAACATCCAGTCTGGTGGACCCCAGCCATTAACAAACTTTACAATAAGAGGAGAAAGCTATTACATGATAGAACAAAATCCATAAAAAGTCACCCTGATCATTATTAGAAAAAAATACGAGCACTCATAAAATCAACTAAGGCCAATTTTGAGAGAAAAATTGCCATGGATTCAAAGGACAATCATAAGGCCTTTTTCAGCTATGTTAGGAACCTGGGTGGAAACTCCCAGATATGCTCAGAATTAGTCCAAAATGATACAAAAATCACTGAACCCACAGACATTGCCAACATACTGGCAGACAGGTTCAGTGCAAACTTCACCCCCCTCTCCCCCCCTAAAGGAGAGATAACTATCCCAGCAGTGTAGCCTCCCAGACATCTCAAATGTGCAGGTGAAAGCTGCTCTCTCTAAAGCTAAAAACACAGCATCAATGGGACCGGATGGTGTCCCCGGCTGTGTGCTCTAAATGAGGAATTAAACCCACACATAAGGCAGCTGTTTAATCTCAGCCTTACCACAGGATACGTGCCCAAGGAGTGGCGCACGGCAACTGTGGTCCCACTCCACAAAGGCGGTGCCTCTACGGACCCTGGTAATTACCGCCCCATAATCTTAACAAGTCTAGTCTGCAAAGCTATGGAGAGGATCATAATGGAGTTCATAAACAAAGATATAGGGGACTTGCAGACATTGGACCCGACCCAGTTTGGCTTCGTCAAGGGAAGATCATGCCTTTTGAACTTGGTCGACTTCTTCGAAACAGTCACCAAGGCCATTGATGAGGGAAAGGCAGTCCATACAGCCTACCTTGACCTTGCAAAGGCTTTTGACACAATACCCCACTCGGGTATTGTAGAAAAACTTACCAGCTTAAATGTAAACCCATATGTCACAAGATGGGTTGCAAACTGGCTTAAGGACAGAACCCACAGGGTTAGAGTTGCTGGCGCTATGTCAGACTCCAAGCCGGTCACAAGTGGTGTCCCACAGGGCTCGGTCCTTGGCCCCCTATTGTTCTGCATCTACTTCTCAGAAGTACAGGCCAACTTGGGAGAACTTTGGCTGACAAAGTTTGCAGACGACTGCAAACTGGGCGCCATAGTGGAAAGTGCATCGGACACGGATATCCTTCAGAAGAGACTCACGGAAACAGATAGCTGGTGCCAGAGCCATGGCCTGAAGTTAAACGCCAAAAAATGTATAGTCATACCCTTCGGGAAAAACAAGGTAACCCCAAGCTACCATATAGGTGGCAATCCACTAAGCACAGAAGAGGTTATCAGGGACCTGGGGACCCAGGTTGACAGTGGCCTTTCTTTTGACACTCATGTTGCTAAAGTGGTTAGAAAGACCTTCTACATTGCCCACCTGATCATGAAGGGATTCACATCCAGATCTAGTGAGGTCATTGTTCCCCTGTACTCTTCACTTATCAGACCAATGATGGAGTACAATGCCCCATTCGGGATGTATCTCGCCCGACATCTGCAGCAATTGGAGAGACCCCAAAAGTTCCTCACCAAAAGGATAAAGGGACTCCAAAATCTGTCATATGCTGCCAGATTGAAGAAACTCCAGCTCTATTTAGTCGCATACCGTCTGCTCAGAGGTGACATGTGCCTGACATACAAGGCCATGTCCAACCCGGAATTAATGGACATGCTCCACCTCAAAAAATCCAAATCCATCAAAACCACTAGAGCAAGCGACTTAAACCTTAGCACGGATATAAATAGGACATGCTGGAGGGATAGATTTATCACTCAGAGACTCCCTATGCTGTGGAATAGAGTCCCGGTCCATGTGAGGCAGAGCACCTCACTGGCTCTGTTCAAGAGAAATCTTGACCTGTGGATGGGAGATTGTAGGTTTACCCCAGGAATCATCTCTGTGTCACTGCTGGACAGAGGCACAACAAACTAATGGGCACAGTATTTTTTCATATAAGGGGTGGCGTAAGCCACAAAAATTTGGGCTAGGCTTATAAATGCCTTGGGGCAGATAGCCTAGTATAAACCTATAACCTATGAACCTATTGCTTATGTTTTATTTTATAGACTATCAGCTGTATGGAATTGATTCATCATTCCTGACATATTATAATTTTGTTTACAATTCCTGACATCCCCCTATGTGGTTTCATTACATTTATTCTTGTGTGACTATACTGTATGGGGCACTTGTGTTTATATGGGGGTTTCACAACTTTATTACACTTGACACCTCACATCTGGACCTACTACACTACTCTGGTTAACAAATATATGTTATTCACTACCTAATATTTAAAAAAAATTATGTACTGCTTTCACATGTAAAATGCAAATTGGTTTTAGTGGGGATCAAACCAGGAACAACTACTTGCAAAGCAAGCACTCTAACCACTTCATTATTTCTGCATTGCTATGTTGTTGTTGTTGTGTCTTTTGGCTTTTCCCGGTTAGGGGTCGCTACAGTCGCATACCTCTCAAATGCAAAGCCTGTCAAGTCATCACCATTTAAAAAGCACAGCCCCTCCACAGATAATGTTGCAGAAAGGAATGTGCATACCCCTACATTACAAAAATAAAACACCACAGTTTATTTATTTTTTTAAGTCCGGAATAAAGTTTAAGCATAGCTGAGTGGGTGTGCGCATTGCGCAACTCTGCTCAGCCTAACTTACACATCACAAGGCTCTAAATAGGAATATACTTCAGCACATAGGTAGCGTTGCCACCTCACAGTAAGGCATTGTCCTGTTCGATTCTCAGCTAGAGCGTCTTTTGTGTGGAGACATGCATGAATGGGCGTACCTTCATTGAAGGTTGTGCGTCAAGGCTGGCAACTTGGCACATAAAAATCTACTGCCAATCATTAGCGGACCGGAGTTCCGCTGTGGCGACCCCTAACCGGGAAAAGCCGAAAGACACAACATTCCTGATCCATGCTAAAAAACAGACAATTCAATAACAGTTTGTGCCTGCTTTTATGGACATTATATATTAGGATTATTCCTCCATCAGTACTTATGTACTGAAACACAATTTACTACTTATCTTTTCTCATGAAAATATGAAAAGGTTGCTATTTCTGTTCATAATCTTTATGATTTCCAACACTTGATTATTTCATTTCACTTCTCTCCTTTGCAGATGCATTTCATTCACATGCATTACTTTTATTTGTGGGTGCATTTCTGTCATTTGCTGATGCATTCATTTTATTTGTAAATGGATTTATTTGTTTTTTCAGGATCGTCTGATTATCGGTAATCATTTCCTGTAAAACTACAGACATTAGCAAACACTTCCTGTAGAAGACTCAGAATATTATTTTTCTCCTTGCAAATTCCTTTTGTTTGTGGCCTCCCAATAGATTCTGTAACAACAAACTTTCATGCAAACCCTGGCAAGGTTTTCATGCAATGATACCCGAATAACAGATTCATGAATGTGGCCCCTCTCCAGTTTCAATGAATTTTATGCCCCATTACCTTCAGACTAACCCATATTAGAACCTCCATGAGTACCACTGAAAAATGATTTTCTGCACTCAAGAAAGTGTATCTTGATGTAGCCTAACTTCAAGGCTGCTTATCTGATACTCAGGAAGTTTAGAAACTGCTGAATATGACTCACCCCAGACACAACACCCATCACTAATATACTGCCTCTGTAGTAGATCATTATCAGTTGCTGTGTTCTGTTGTCTGGGTGCTAGATAGCTTAGAGTCAAGGATTTTGATGTGTGGTTTCCTCTTTCTAGTTAGAACTCACCTTGGCATTTTCAGTCTCATTTACAAATTTTTGTGTGGCACTATCTTCACTGCAATATAAGACTTCTCCAGTTGCTGTATGCTTGACTACAGTTTCCACTTTCTTACATGGAAGCTCAATTTCAACAACATTAGGCTTTTCTACACTTTTATCATTTTTGTTCCACATATTGTGAGAGGTTACTCACTGAACTTTCCTTTTCTGGAGGGCTTTCCTTTCCTTATTCCAGAGGGGTAAGGCAACCATGATCATTTTTTCTCCCTTTCCTTTCTTCTCTTTTACATTCCAATACCGTTAGCACTTTCTGAGAAGACATTACATAAGCACAGGCAGTGAGTTCATGACTGGACTATATTTTACATTACGGACATCTGAGGCTTTTTGTACAGTGCTGGCTTTAATTAGTTTTTTTTTTTACATAACTCTTCTGGTATTGGTTTCCAGGGCATCACATCCCCTCCAGTTCTACTGTCTACTTCTAACCCCCTGGCCTTACTCCTTAAATCTACAGGGGCCAGTTGTGGAATCTAAGGACATCCTGGGGGTGTCTCAGCCATCCACATCCATTGGGAAGATTTTTTTTGGTTATGCCTACCCACCCTCCTCCATTGCAATGATATGGTTACATCTGAGGGGTGGGCATGGAAAGTGAACATTGCAGTATATTGCCGCACCTCCATTGCAGCTTAGCCATGTCCACCCCTTCATCCTCCTCAGATTATGCCTCCTACCATGTGACGTCCCCTCATCACCACCCTCCTGGTATACTAATGGCCATCCCTCTCTGGTGCTCTGTCCCAAGCTGTCAATGGAATCTGGATTTCCTGGATCATAATCTGGGTTTTATCCCTCTAAACCACTGGGTTGTCTTCAGTTTTACGTAGATTTGGTTGTGAAGCTACAGGCTCTGTAACTGTTTGTACTATGGTTACACCAGTTTTGCTAGTCTGTTATAAAAAGCACGTTCTGTTAACTTGACTTTAAGGCATTAAGGTCAAGAATATTTTTGCTGGTCTGTCTACAAGTTTCATCTTTCTGCTTTAGAGAATTACTTTCTTTTTGTAGGTCTGACACACTAGCGTGGCTACTATTTTATGTACTTTTCAGGGCTTGAATTTTCTCGGTCAGTGCCTTTTCTTTGTGTAGTACATTAACAATATTTTCATTCATTTGAAATTTTTATTTGTGTTGATTATGTGTAATTAGTTCATTTTGATATTTCTGTATTTCTTTACACACAACCTTCTTCAATGAATTCACTGGTCAGAGCCTGTTGTTTTCTTTTATTTACCAAGGTATCATGTTGTTGCTTTAGGGAAGTAATTTCCTAAACTTCACCACTGTGAGAAGAAATTTTATAACCAATTCTTAATGTTATACCTTTTTTTTAGATGGTTAGAGTTGGACTTTGAACAACACATTTTCCATTTGTTCCTCTGGACACTGTTTTTAAGTCAAGAACAGCATCATCTAATCTCCCAGCTCATTCAGTCTGTAAGCATACAATCCATCTGAGGTATAAATGTGACTTCTCTTCTGCCTTTCAGGTTAAAGAAGCACTTGACTTCTACTGTATGCATGGGCTCTCCATCTCTAGTAAAATAAATTCTCCTTCCTCTTGCTTTGTCTCAGACTGGCCTTTCTGAAGTTGCTCATATTATTTCTGTAAGTTTTTCATAACTTTCACATCATTAACTGTTCATTCTATATTTTTCAGGAAATACACACTATACACTTGGACGTTTTTACCTCAGTTCCCTTTTCCAACACAGTCTCTTGTTTGAGTATTCTTGTGATATACTTTCCCTAGAACTTTCAGGTTTATGATTCTGTTTCACTGCTACAACTTATACAGAAAGCTCAGAAAGTCTTTTTGGATAAAACAACTATTTCTTTGCCTGTCTTATTCTAATATCACTTTTACTGGTGAAGGTCAGCCAACAGCAGTTTAAAACCCGTGTCATTTTATTTTCATTTCAAACACCAACTATTTCAGTTTTACTATTAATACTCTATACTTACTGACAGCACTTTGTTTCAGCTGGTTGACCTCCTCTGTTAGGGGTGTCAACTTTTTTTAAATTGGATTTCTGCCTGCTGTACAATTACAGCACTGGCAGATGTCTCCAAATTTTGAACCAAAATTGTATTTTGACTAGTTGTCTTAAGACTCTCTGAACTGAAATTACCATTCTCAGTTAATATTATGAGTTGTTCTTGCAGAGATGTAAAATACTGGGAAAGTGCTTAAATCGTGTTCTTTATTTGCTGATTGTCCATTTCTTGTGTAGCCAAATTATTTTAAAAGAACTCCATTACTTTTTACACTGTTTGATTACACTCTCTAGTTCTTGAAACTATTATTCACAATTACTTACTAGCTGACACACTTGCTTACTTGTTTGTGGTGACAACACACTTTTGCTTTTGTCAGTCATTGTCTGTTGTTTAAACTTCAGTTTCACAAAAATGTCACGAGAGTTATGGCCAAAAAAAAAAAAGTCTCAAAACACAGCCTCTTATGTTAAAAATCTCTAGTATACCCTCAACAGAAAGAACTCATTCACAGCTATGGGACCTACTTTTGATTGGCAGAGGAATTCCCTGTAGGGGAACAGGATATGTATCTTTTTGTGCTTTTATTTTTCAACAGACTGGGTTTACACCTTTCCAAATAGTTCAGTCAAATGCAACAAAGTATTACTGTGTATATATTTGTTTATCAGCACATAGAACTGTTTCAAAATATCATACAATATAACCTCTAAGCACACTAAATTTTCCTGAGCCCATAGGTTCATTGTTGGTTAGTAGACTAATAACTCCAGGGGGCCATCAAATCCTAGCCATGATTTCTAAATGATGATCCGGGGGGGGGGGGCTTTAAAGCCTAGCCATGCTTCCCAAATGTATCTGACAAGTTTTGATGGCCTAGAGGTATTTTAAGGGGTATAGGTAGGCTTAGGCAGGGGCGGTCAAGCATTTACAGGCTGTCTCTGTCTAATACAGACATAGGTGCCAGATCAGGGGTAGATTTCTCATTTCCCATCTACTGGTCCAAGTTACTTTTGAATTGGGTTAGGGAAGAACTCTGCTTCACATAGATGGGAAGCCTATTTTAGAGAAGAGGTAGTCTCTGAGACATGTACCTCTCCCTACAACATGTCCTATTTATGTTGCAGATGAGGTTAAGGTCCCACGATCAGGTAATTCTGATGTTATTTGTTTTGTGGATGTGTAACAGGTCAATCAGATTGGGATCAGAGGATGCTTTGTAGGCCAGGTATAGATTGCCTCTCAGCACCCTGTGGGAGACTGCGTACAAGGTTAAGACTTTGAGGTGGTTCATGTAGGACATGTTTATGCCCTGTATTCTTTTTGTGAGGAACCTCTGTGGATACTCCAGATGTTGCATATGTCTGGTCAGGTTCATACTGAAGGGGTCATTGTACTCAGTGATTGATCTGATGAAGGTAAAATACAGAGGAATAATGACATCCCTGGACATAGATGCTATACCCTTGTTTATAAGTTGCACAACATAGAATGATTTCCTTACTACTGAAAACACATAATGGTCAATGGCCAGGTTATTATCTGCAAGTGTTCCTAAATCCCTGACATTTGGTCTACTCTTAAGGGCATATTGTCAATGTGGTAGTTTCCAAGAGTAGCCATCTTACAAATGGATACTATTATGCATTTCTAGGCATTGAGTTTTAGACAGTGGCTCTCGTACTAGTTATTGGTCTGTTTCAGACCTTCTTGAATGATATTTGTGTCTTTGGGGGAAATACTGTCAGAACATCAAATGCTCTGAATATCAATTGAAGGTCTAAGCTGGAACACTGAAACACAGAATATCAAGAGCACACATAAAATAAATACAACGTGTGCTATGTAATGGGGAAAGCCCCTCTGCACCCACCTATACCTCCTGCAAATTATATATACAAACTCCAAGATCACAGTACAGTAGGGAAAGGAGAAATAGACTGTCTGTGCTGTACTGTGATGCCAGACAATAAATCAATGTTCTGTATTTCAGTGTTCCAGCATCCACCCTGTTACATTCAATAGTCAGAGTGTTCAACATTTGGAATGCATCCATTTTGGGGACTTCTCTGACTGTACCTAGTTTCAAATCACCTGCAGGCTTTGTCAACCAGAGACCTTTGATGCTGGCATTGACTTCAGAGAAGTAGATGCCAATAAGGAGTGGCTCCTTGAGCCTTGAGGAACTCTTTGTGAAGGTAGACTCCCCTATCCTAATAAGTGAAAGGGTAAACGGGATATAAATGGATATTTTTTAGCATAGCTATTAGTCAGAATGTTTTTTTGGGGGGAGGTGGAGGAAATGGATTACCCAGATCGACCCTATGCACACATGGGGAAACATGCAAACTGCAGTGCTTAAGCTTCAGTTCAGATGTAACTTATGCATCCACAATTTTCTGGTGCACAAAACTTAAAACTTTATTACTTATTTTCTCAGGTACCCAGGTCATAAAATTTTATTGCAACAAAATTTCTTGGAATATTAATTTCACTAGTGTTCATAAACATGCACTTTGTGTTACAGAAAACCTTCCCAACATATTTATTTTACCAATTCAGAAAACTCATCATGCACAGCAATGTCAGACAACTTTTCAGTGTTTTTATTAATATAACACTTCACTAGAAACATTTAATACTACAATGTATCCCATGTAACTCTTTTAGCTTTGTTCACTTATTTTACTTACTTTAATCTTCTGCATCTGACTGACTCTCTGCTTTGGATGTCACAGGCAGACACTTAAGAACTCTATTCAGAACATCACAGCAGTTAGACACATCACTGAAAGCTATATTCCTAACTGGGATTAGTAAATCCATTTCAGACAAAGTGAAAGTCATGGTTTGTAGCACAACATTCTCAAGTGGGGAAATTACTCAGAGTACAGCGAGTCAAGAATCTACTAGCTACAGTTTATGTGAAAAACTGCTTTAGTTGCCATACAGTAAGAAACCAACATTATGGATTTTAAAACCCAGGGTTATTTACAATTATACAATGGTAGCTCGTTGGTATGTAAAAATGTGCATAGTGATTGGTTAGCCCAACCAGCGTGCCCATTGTAAAATTGAGAATATACCAATAGATACCAATAGAAAAAAGTCTGGCCTCTGAAGTCTGACCAGAATTTCTTCTGTTAATATATGCTATGAAACTCAATGCCCAATAGCAAAAATCCTGTTATTCTAGCAGCTTTCTAAGTTTATAAGAGCATTTACAATAGGGACCTTTGTCTCTCTTATTTAAGTCTTTGCAGTTTTCTTGAGCTAAGAGGTCAAGAGGTACATACAGATGGCAGAGAAAATATTATTAATATTATATTATTATTATATTAATATTATTATTATTAATATTATTAGATACATTATGCAAAACTAAAGAAACATACTTGATTTTCTTTGCACTTTGTCCTGTCTCTCTCGTACCTCTAAACTGTCCAGATTTCACAGGTTTTTTTTCACAAAAAAAAAAAAAAAAACAAAGCAAAACAAAAAAAAAAAGCAACCAAGATCTTTCTTTCTTCATTGCTTGCTTTCCAAAGCACTGATGTACTGTGTAAGCATGGAAACATAATTTCCATATGCATGTGCAGTACATCAACAAAGCGGAAGAATGCAGAAACAATGCAGAAGAACACCATGGCACCATTATACAAAGACATTATTTAAGAAAAGTAAATAATTTCTTTCTTTAAAGTCATTACATAATAGCAATAACCAACTTGAGGGTGTGGGTATATTGAAGATCTGTCCATGGTTGCCCTTGTTTAATTACTCAGGCTTCGTCCTCATGATCAAACCACACCAACCATGGGTAAATCTTCAATATACCACAACCACTCATACGTTATTGTTAAAGGATACCATAACATTTTACCATAGGAAAAAAAAGCTGCATTGATATGCTGGAAGCAAAATACTCCACAGTTCCAACTATTTTCTGAGAAACATTCAAGTTGTTTTGGGAAAACATTTTAGTACTTACAGAAAGCACAAATCCTTCTATTTATACTGGTTTCTAGCAAGGTTTCTCAGACAGCTTCTTAGAACTCCCCTTCAGTGAATAGGGATTCCCCACAGTGTCTGTAGACGTATGCTAACTCTGACCTTCTGGAATGTCTCTTAGGCCTCAGGCCTTCTTAGTCTCTTTCTCTGTGATAGTTCCTCTAACAGCCTCTTTTTAAGGAATATGAGAATGCCTTCCTTCACTCTCTTTAAAGGATCAAGAGCATGGCTTCTTTCACTCTGGCTATTCAGCAGCCACTACATCACAACATAGACAGCTAGACATTTATCTTTATAAATATAAGTATTGCTACACACACACACACACACACACACACACACACACACACACACACACACACACACGCACACACACACACACGCACACACACACACACACACACACACACACACACACACACACACTCATAGAGATATTCTGATATTTAGGTATTAGATATATATTTTTCATTTACAGGTTTGCATGAACCATAGCTCATTGATTCACACACACACACACTAGCCCAATGAAACCATAAGTGAATGAAATATCCAACATCCAATACACTAATTTAACATATATAAAACACTGCAAAATTCTTATTTGCAGGAGGCTATGTCACTGTCTCACTGTCAGGGTCAGATCTAGCACAAGGTGACTTAGGCAGCTGCCTAGGACCCATTACTGGCAAAGGGACACTGCCTAGCCTTAAAAAAAACAAAACACTCCACTATCTTTTAGTGTCAGAGACTTGTTCCACTTCAGCAGTAGTGCAGCATCAGCTTGGAAGCACATCAGAGTGGGTGATTTGTTTTGCCATGGGAGATCAAGCAGGATCAAAACTGGATATTTTTGAGCATGGGAGAAAGCTGCAATTTAGGTGTTTGACTTATCAGTGTACACAGAAGATGCAGAACATAGGAGGGAGATGCCTGTGCATGGGGAGATCATTTTTGCAAAACAGATTTGTATGTGTATGTGTGTGTGCTCGTGTGTGTGTATGTGATTTTCCAGTCCCCAGATAGGATTTCTCTAGTATGGATTACAGACTGCCCTCCAAGACTATTAGAAAAGGCAGGTAAGATAAATAGGTAAGGTAAATCACTTGGAATTACAATTAGTCCGCAATACCAATCATAAGTCTGTCAACAGTTATTCTTACTCAGAAAATCCATGTATGTTTTTATTCAATAAGTCCCAGGAGCAGTATCTAAGTGACTTACTCAAAGTCACACAGTAAAGAAATGGAACTAGAAGGAAATTGGAATCAAACCTTGCACTCTTGACTATATGAATCACTTCATTAAGAGTTTAATCTACTGCACTAACTGTTAGAGCTTCCTTAACATGAAGTGGGCTCTTGAGAAAGTTGCTCAGACAGTGCTCCTTGCTCTTCCCTGAAAAGGGACACTGTACAGTGAGTTTATCTCGTTAGCAAACTACAAAAAAATGATATTTAAAATGTTGGCCTTTGTCCCCTCATTATTTTTGGCTTTGTCCAGGATTCTTAAGAGGTAAGTCCATTCTTTGTATAACTGTAGCTTTCTGGCAAATTGTTGTGGATTGCAGTCATTAAATAATGACAGACATGAATTTCAGATTTTATATATTTCAGGAAGTGTTTGTTCATGCAAAGCTTTGTATTCCAACAACTTTCCAAGTTTATAAGACAAACATTTGAAATATGTTCTTGATTTTTGGGTCTTTCTGTCTATTTGAGGAAAGAAGTTGAGAGGCCATGGAGAGGGGGGGTTGCAATGGGCTCCTCTGCATGACTTTAGTTGCAGTGAGCTGACATACATTTCTGTCCCATTATTTTTGCATGTATTTGTTCACTTGATTTAATCAACTATCTGAAGTATACAGTCATGCATGTGGCTGTAATTGATGGCTGTGTGTGTGTATACATACATGGTTCTTGCAGTTCACAGTAGTCATGATGTGAAGGAAAGAACATCATCATATGAGACACTTCTTTTGGGTATGGTCCCTGGTTTCCTTGTTTTGATCCCTGTTGACAGTGTGTTAATTAACTGGCTGACTGAATAGCATTAAGTCTATGAGTTAAATGTTAATATTTTAATTGTTAATACATTTTGAAATTAACCCTGCTTTTTGCAGACACACAGGTGTGCAATGCACTGTGTTGGGCTACAGCAGTCTGTCTGTAGTTCAGATGATTATGGCTATGAGCTGCTTCTGCAGTACAGGGAACAATTCCCTCACCCATCATTTATTTATGGTGTGACTCTGAGCAAGTCACTTCACAAGATAGTGCTTCTACGCTGCCCCTGAAAAGGGACAACTGCATCAAGTGCATCTAGTAGGCTATGCCAAGCTGTTAGCAATTGCATTGCTAATTTGCCTTTTGAATTCCTGCACCCTTCACATAGACATGACTTAGTGCATTATGATATGTTGTTTGACTATGAGTCCCAGCTCATGTCTTGTAGTTTTATTGAATTGCTAGATGCATTTTTAATAAATGTGAGTTTTAAGGGAATAGCTATTTACTGTTGCTCATGCCATTTTCAGAGTGAGACTGTTTTGTTTAGCAAATGGCTGTGTTTGTGCTGTAAAATTTGATATAAATTTTTTTAATTAAATCTAAATGTGATCATTGTAGAAATAAAACAAATATATAGCATGCACACTGACAGCCTTTAGCAGTGCTTTATGGGAGTTTAGGACAGACAGACAAATAATAGGATAGTAGTATGGCTGCACAGGAGTGTGGTTGGGAACAGTCTACTGACATGCCTAGGACCTGGTTTGACCATTATCTGGCTTTGCTGCCACTCCTGCTGCTTACATAAACTAACTCTGAGGTTGTGCATCCACTAAAAAAAAGAATAGCTGATAACTATGTAAAACATTAGTTTCCCTTCTTTTGTAGTTGCAGGACCTGTGGAATTAGTATAAAAGCAGACACCAAGAAAAAAAAAACACTAAACACTGCATACCAATAAGCTCTCTTACAAAAAAATAATATTAGGGTTGACACAAAAAAATATATATGGTTTCACCTTTTTAGTTACACAGCATCAGGAATAACTGCAAAAGTAGACACCAAGCTTAACAGCAAATGATACAAAATACCAAAGACAAATATCTCCCTAATAAAATAATAACACACACACACACACACACACACACACACACACACACACACACACACACACACACACACACACACATACACACATACACACACAGAGCAAAGCCTTTCGACACAGTCCCATACTCAGGCATTACCAATAAATTTAGCAAACTGAATGTAAACCCCTTTGTTGTAAGATGGATTGCTAAATGTCTAACTCATGCCTCTCAAGTGTACCTCATTCTGAGGAATGTACCTCATTTGGGGTCTTAAAAAGTTCATGTTCCTCGAAGTTCCACATTGAAAGAGTTTGTCACGCATTCAGTGTTAGTGAGTTTTTAAATGAAATCGATAGTAAATAGAAATGAATCATATTAATAGGCTAGTACTAGGCTAACTGCCCTTGTGAGCCATTGTAAGCCTAGCCAATTATCCCGTGTGAGACTCAAATGCTGCACCTTGTGTTTGTAAGGCAAACACCTTAACCATTAGGCCACCCTCCCAACCCTATTCATAAAATGATCTCCTTTATAAGTAAAACTAGCCTATTTTAACAACCCTATGACCTTCCTCATGGAAGTTGTTAGTATGCCATTAGTATGTGTTCCACATTTTGGCCATTTGTTCCACATTGTGAAGGCTTGTATTCCTCATTTTGGAGAAAGAAGGTTGAGAGCTGTGGTCTAACTAGACACACACTGTCAAAGTGGGTGACTGCACATCAACCAGCAGACCTGTTACCCGCAGGGTGCCACAGGGGTCAGTGCTGGGCCCCCAACTGTTTGGTATATACTTTGCAGAAGTTCAGGTCAAAACTAAGGGGTTGTGGCTAACCAAGTTTGAAGACGACTGCAAACTGGCTGCAATTATTGAATCTCCAAATGATGTCAGTATACGCCAGGAGGGTCTTATGCAGACCAATGATTGGTGTATTAGGTACAGTCTCAAACTGAATGCAAAGAAATTCATATTAATTCCCTTTCACACAAACAATGTCCTTTCACACTATCAGATCAATAGCAATACCCTAAATACCCACTAAGTGCTAAGGGACTTGGGTTCACAAGCTGATTGTGACCTTAATTTCAACCACCATGTTTCTACTGTAGTAAGGAAGGGTTTCTACATAGCTCACTTAATTAGTAAAGGCATCGCTTCAAGTGTAAAAGAGGTTATTAACCTTCTATGCTCAGCACTAAGCCGACCCATACTTGAGTATAATGCCCCATATGGCATGTACCATACAAAGCAGCTGCAGCAACTGGAGAGGCCTCAGTGGTTTCTAACAAAGAAGATCAAGGGACTCCAGCAAGTGCTATACACAAACAGCCTAAAATCCCTGTCACTTTACTTTATATCATATAGACTTCTTAGTGGGGACTTATGCCTGGCTTACAGAGCAAGCTCAGACCCAAACCTAATGAACTTGCTGTATATCCGTAAATCAAAAGGGACTAGGGCCACCCATTCCAGGGACATAAATATGGCCTACTTCTTAAATAGGACATGCTGGAGGGACAGATTTATCTGCCAGTGACTGCTGCTTCTTTATAAAAGGCTACCTATTCATGCAAAACTGAGCACCTCTATTTCAGTTTTCAAAAAGAACCTGGATGAGTGAATGTGGCACCATAAATTCTTACCGTTAATAGTGCCTACAACCCTCCTGGACATGGGCAGTCATTACTAAATACAATCTTGGGTATTAACTAATATTTCTATGGCATTACATTGGGATGAAACAGCTAGGCTTGAAATGACCTCCAGGTCACTAGCCTAGTAATCTCCTATGATCTTGTGTATGTATGTACGTATGTATGTATGTATGTGGGGTCAGGATGCTTTGTCAACTGTTGCCACTTCTCTGGATTCAGAGCTCCTCTCCTACCTTCTTTAAATGTCTTGCACACCTTGTTTAAGTCTTCTGTCACATAATCCATCCATCTCTTGGCTGGACATTTTCATCTCCTCTTTTATTCTTGTCTCCCACAGATCTGCTTTACTAAATTGACTTCTATCTTGCACATGATCAAACAATTATAGTCCATTCTCCTTGACCTACTCTATAATTGAATCCACTTTGGCTTCTGCTTCCCATTTCTTCTTGTGTCCCATGATATGCATCTTAATATACATCTCAGGCACTTCATCTCCATCACTTCCAGGTTCCTCAGCTACTCTGACTTCACTCGCCAGGTTTCTATTATATGCAATAGTACTGGTCATTCACTGTTTTGTACACCTTACTCATCAACATTGTTGGTATTCTTCTATCACACACTTTGTACCAGATAGGTGCAGTCTCTTTAATACTAGCTTTGACTTTCTCATTCAGATTTCCATTCTCTTTAGCTGCACCTCCTGGATACTGTTTTCTTTTCCATCTCACTTGTAAAGCTTCTTCTGGTTTCCCCATATGCTGCCATGACCACTGTCTTGTTTACACAAAGTTTCATCACAGCTGTCTAAAGTGTGCATTCTTGTTTGCAGAATGAGACAAACTTGAAAATATTTAAAATAGTTACACACATTAAAAAAAAAACATTAAAACTCAATAAACATGAATAGAAATGCAGAAAGTAAAGGGATGCAGTAACATGGAATCATACCTCTCAAGTGTACCGAATTCCTTGGTAAATACCGGTTTTGACGGCAAAATATTGAGATGCCACAAATTCCCACAAGGCCCCTTTAATTTCCAAATTTCCTGCTTTTCTTTTTATTTATTTATTTTTTCTAATTTTTTTTTTACTCCTGACGTCATCACGTGTAGGGCATGCGTGATAACATCAGCTTCTTCAGGCCGGTCTGACAGCACATCTTTCTCCCCCGGCTCTGTGCCTTCTCTGGGTAAAAAATGTAATTGTAACGCAGCTTCTTTTATTTACTTACAGCTGCTGGCATTAGAAAAGAAACTTTTGCTTATTTAACAGCTGAAGGCACTGCATTTACATTACTTTTACTGTGTGTGTGCAGCAGCTTCTTCTAGTGACTGCAAACAGGAGAAACATTTTACTTATTTAACAGCTACAGGCAAAAGTGTGTGTGTCTAGGAGAAACATTTTACTTAATGCAGGAGATTACTTTTACTGTATGTTAATGGCTACAGACAGGAGATTACTTTCACTGTGTATTAATAACTGCAGGCAGGAGATTACTTTTACTGTGTGCTAACGGCTGCAGGAAGGAGATTACTTTTACTGTGTGTTAACAGCTGCAGGAAGGAGATTACTTTTACTGTGTGTTAACAGCTGCAGGCAGGAAATCACTTTTATTGTGTGTTAACAGCATCAGGCAGGAGAAACTATGTGTGTGTGTTTGTGAATGCTCCAATTAGTTATAACTGCTGGTTAGAGTTACTCAGGCTCCAACCCTGTACCTTAGGTACAAGGAGCAAGAGCCTAAACTCTCTACCCATACCACCACCACTTGTGATTCAATGAGTTAACCATAGTTCTCAAGTGTCTAAAGTTTTACAGAATGTCTGGAATGTTTGGATCATACTTTTGGTCTGTTCCTCTTAAAATTTGTGGTTTTCTGACAAATCAGTGAGAACTGAATTCACAAAATAATGATATCTATTTAAGTTTGTCTTCCTATCTTTCAGGAAACAAATGGTAACACAAAACATTTTATTATAGCAACTTTTCTAAGATTATATAAGCAATGTTTAAAATGTGTCTCTGGTTTTGGGCTTTTGCCTCCCCCACAATAAATTTTGCCTTTTTCCAGATTTCTTGTGCTGCATAATTTTTCTGGGGGAGAGAAGTTTAGTGATGCTTATGCCAAGTCTGTTTTTGTCGTTATTAGTAACACAACAGGAAGAATATTTGCTTTTGATAAAGAAGGTTGTGGATTCTTGAGAGTAGAACCCACAGCCTTCTGCATCAAAAGTAAACATTCTACCTGTTATGCTATTTACAACACAAACTGAACTAGCATGAGCAGTGCTGCTGATGCCAAGATGGTTTGTGTTGTTAGTAGCACAACAGGTAAACTACTTGCTTTTGGTACAGAAGGCTGTGGGTTCTACTCCCACAGTACGCAGATGGATTGCTGATACTGTACTGTGTTTTACTTTTAAAGGGGGTGGATGCTACAGTCCTGAGAATGCCCTCTTTGGAGGAGATACCTGGTAACTCTGAACCTGTCAGTTTGCCATCCATTCCCTATAGCAGTATTACTAGCTTATAATTTTTTTAATGTAGCATAGGCAATTTATTCCTCAAGGGCAATAGGCACTTTATTTGTAGATTAAACAGTGTTGTTTGCTAGCAGCAACCTCTTCATTAGTTACAAATCTTACAGATCCCGTTAATGTGGAATTATTTAGATGACTTTTACTTCTGCAGAGATTGTGCAGCTTTACTGATACTGGTAGATTGTAGAAGTTTGAGTAGACTTTTATGATGGAAATGTTCTGAATTGGGCAGTTTTGTCATTATTGGTCCATGCATTTTGTTTCATTGCTTACTGGAAAAATGCTCAAACCAATAAATTACAAATGCCCTCTAACAAGTGTGCTGTATTATGCAAGGAATGTAATTTATTTATTTTTTATTTTTTATTTATCATTTGTTGACCGGGAAAGTCCAACTAGGTTCCACAGAGCCTGTTTTCAGCGGAGGCCTGGGGAGAAATGCTCCAGATGCATGTCTTTGGAATTCAATCAATTCAATCAGGAAGTTGTATCAAAGAACACACACACACACACACACACACACATATATATATATATATATATATATATATATATATGTATATATATATATATATATATATATATATATATATGTGTATATATATATATATATATATATATATATATATATATATATATATATATATATATGGGTCTACTTTACATTGTCGACTTTTCACAAAGTCAACTTTCATATGGCCGAGACCATATGAGCAACTTTTGGAAAGCCGACCATGTAAAATAAACACATAAAACACAACAAACACTTACTTTAAAACTGTTAGCAGGGGGGCAAGCCCCCCTGCACCCCCCGTGGGGGGCTCCACCACCCCCACACTCCCTGTAACTTATATATACCAACTTTGAGATCGCAATACAGTGTGGAAGAGGGAAAGTTTCCCATTCCGCACTATACAGAGATAGCGGTTCTCCGTGGTCGGCTTTTCAAAAGTCCATCATATGGTCGCGGCCATATGAAAGTCGACTTTATGAAAAGTCAATCATGTGAAGGGGATCCATATGTATATGCATATATATATATATATATATATATATATATATATATATATTTATACCTGTCCGCCCCTAGGCAAACAAGCAAAAGCCAGATAAAGTAATCAATCTGTTTGCCACTCCATCCATCACATTTTGTGGAAGCAACCCAGCCAGCAAAATATAAACAAACAAGCAAGTAAAAAACAAATAAATTAATCTAACACTTCATCCAGAACAGAGTTATCTACACTCTTGGCATTCATATGAAGAATAAGTCAACATAGTTACTGTTCATCTCTTAGAAATACATTGTTTAGTGAACATTGCATTTGTATTCAGACACAGTGGAATCCTTTGTCTAATTCATTTTGTAACATTTCCTAACATCTGGATGTTAGCCTTTTCCTACAATTTCTTAAATATTGAATTATTTACCACCAAATTCTCATCATTGCTTACATGTAGATAAATGTGAAATTAGTAATACAGCCATTCTTTTTCCCAACCCCTTTTCCCATTTTTTCCCCTGTACACCTTTCTTTCTTTTTTCTTCTTCTTGGTCATCATAACTTTTATTAGTTTTGGGGAAAATCTGTACTGAATGTCCTTACTGGATTGTTGTTGTTTTGCATTTAGTTTTAACTTGTTTTACATATGTTTACACTTGTTTTACTGTCAGTAAATAGTGCTACATCCATCAGTTTTTGCTAACGTTTTCCAATTCAATACAGTCTGAGAATTGAAGCACCAGGTCTGTCTTCACAGTAAGCATATATTATGCTGCTGTGATCTTTAAGAATCGGATGAAAAGTCAGTACAAAAAGCACAAAGATTTATTTTTTCTTTTGCTTTGCATGTATTCCATCTTATAATATATTTCTTACATTTCCTCCCTAAATAAGTTTTTTTTTATTATTTTCTATTTAGTCAAAGCAGAATTACTGCAGTCTGCAATTAATGCTAGAAATGTGACTAGACTGAATATTTCTCAAGGGAATAAATCCTTTCTGTTTGCATAGTTTACCACAGGGGTTGTTCTAAAAATATTTGCTGATGGTGCTGCTGTTTTTAGCTACTAGTTCACAGCCTGGAATGCTAGTTCAATTACTTGTTCCCTGAATGCAGAAGTGCATTCTGACTGAGAATTTATTCAGACTTATTTCTCTCTTCAGCTTTCAGTTGTGCTTTCTAGTCTTTTTGGGAAAAATAATGTAAGTTGTTCTTGTTTCTTTAATTGTATAGTTACTAGGCAATATTTTTTTAAAATGATAATATGAATTTTGGAAAATATGATCTGCAGATGGAACCATTTTAAAGTAAAATTTTGTAATGACCAAATGCAGCCAGGCTGAGCAGACTCTTACTGGATGAATATTCCATTTTATTAATCTGTTTTCTTTATCTGATATTCATTCATTCTTTTTACAATACCCCTTTATCCCAGCACTGTAGCTATCTCATCTGGTGCCCTGGGTATTTCCATAGACTGGTACTCCTTCAACTCAAAGCTGAGAACCAAGAAAGGTATTCTGAGAGCTGAAGACAATCAGTCAATCAATCAATCAATCAATCAATCAATCAATAATGATCTTCTATCCTTCTGTAACTGTAACTAACTGTAACAAACACCATCTAGTAGTTACAAGCACATGCCAAGCTTCACCACAAATGAAAATACAGTGCTAGCATTTATTTATTAAGCCCTGAAAAGGAGGAATAAGAACCTATCCTGTTAGGAATGGCAGTGAAGAATAAAACTAATTCAGTTCAGTACAAGATATTAGACAATTGCATCTGATAACATTTTTTTTGAGAGAGAGACACTAATTAACATCCATAATTGTATTGTAGTGCACAGAGCACCATGATTACGCTCCAAAATCAGACAACAACAAACTTATAAATCACCTCTGTAGTGCAAATCCAGACTATAACAGCACTTTCAGAAGTGTGTAACACTCCCTAAGAGCTATAACAACCACAGCAGTGCAGAACAAATTGAGACAACCAAACGACAAAGGTTGCACTGAGCTGCAGGAAAGGAGTTACGTGAGCAAAATTAAGATTAATTAACATTCAGAACTTCTTCAGAATTTAGCCATTCATCCAAAGTTTTAAAATGGTAACTAACTAATCATGTGTCTGGTGACTAACAAGTCATGTGTCTACGAACAACCAATGATCATACCCTAAGACCTGATAGGTTACTTTTAAAGAGACAATGTATTCAAATTTTAAAAAAGTGAATGAAAAGAGAGAAGGAGAAGTACTTTTAATCAGATGTTGCACAACACATTGCAAGTGTATCAT
The DNA here is from genome assembly GCF_019279795.1 of Protopterus annectens. Classification (NCBI taxonomy): domain Eukaryota; kingdom Metazoa; phylum Chordata; order Ceratodontiformes; family Protopteridae; genus Protopterus; species Protopterus annectens. Next base: position 1,036,372,653 of record NC_056747.1, on the reverse strand, counting down.
GACCTATGTGAGGAGGAACTAAGAAGGAAAATGAGACATAAACCTAGAACATACAATTTTCCCCCAGAAGAGAGATTTGCACTCAAAGAATTATCAGACAACATAGAGATCAGGGTCATGAAGACCGACAAGGGGGGCATGGCGGTGATTATGGACAAGAGTGCATACAATTCAGCCATAAACCATATGTTAAGCAACACTATGGTGTACAAGAAAACCACAGTTGAAAACATCAAGACATGTTTTCGAACATCGATAGTATGCTCGATGATTTACTCAGCCAGGGCAATATTGACCAAGACACTTATACATTCCTCCAAGTCGAATAACCTAAGATGGCCAGAATATTCGGCATACCAAAACTGCATAAGAATAAATGAATTCCCCTTTAGACCCATAGTGGTGGCAGACCACTACAAGATGGAACCCATTTCTGTCTTCCTAGATGGCATTCTGAACCTGGTAGTTCAAGAATCAGAGTTGTATCTGAGAGATTCGTGGCACCTGCTTGAGCTATTTAGTGACATACAAGAAGTGAGCAGTGATTATTATTTTGGGTCCATGGATGTTGTTCCCTTTACACATGCATCAAACAAGAAACTGGCATTTAATTTGTCAGGATTTATCTCAATAGTTTTACCAAATCTGAGAAAACTTTTGTTAACACTATTTGTACCTTAGTAGAAATAGTTTTGGGCAGCAATTTATTTACCTTTCTAGGTAAACACTACAAACAGAAATCTGGAGTTGCCATGGGGGCAAGGGTAGCCCATGTATTTGCCATCCTCATCATGTCCTGGTGGGAACAGAGGTATTTCAAAACCCACCCACTGTTTTTTACAAAATATTAATTGATGATCTTATAATTGTGTGGAAAGGGATTGAAGAAGAATTTCTCCAGCTATTGACTTGGTTTAATTCTAGTACTCCATTCCTGAAGTTCATTACTAGTGGCTTTGATAAAGCCATTAATATTTTGGACATTTCTTTGGCCCTCCATTTGGGGAATCACACTTTTTAAAGTATGATTTATAGAAAAGAAACCTTTGTAAATAAATATTTACGTAGACTGAATCAACATCCTCATCACATGAAGAAGGGTGTGGTGGAGGGACAGTTCATTCATCTAGACTGACCAATGAAGTTGACATCTTCACACAAGAGACAGACATCCTGAAATCCTTTTTTATGATGAGAGGATAAAACTCTGATTGGCTCACTGGGATCATAAATGAAGTTCACTTGTTAAGAACAGACAAAGGAAGACCAATCCTACATAGACATAGGTCTGAAAACCAATTGGTCTGTAGTGAAACACACACTCCACACAGAGCCTTTTTATTGGTTACCGGAGGGGGGTGTTTTCACTCCCCATCACCACTGACATGTTACTGATCAAAGACATTCTCAAAGAAAACTGGAAAATAAGTTTGGGAAATCATGACTTGGTTAAAATACTAGGAGACAGTCCCACCTTTATGTATAAGAGTCAACAATAGTAAATCCACCTTAGAGAGCCAACCCAAAACTGACTCAGTAAGATGAGCAACACCGGGGACATTTAAATGAGGCAGATGTAAACAATGCCACTTCATTTGCAACTGCTCTAATGTTGTTAGCAAACCTTTGAACTTGGCAGTTTGGTCCAGTAACAGGTACAACTGTATTTCCAAAGGTGTTGTATACTTAGTGATGTGTGATACCCGCTTCAGCCACTATGTAGGTAAGACTACAAGAAGACTATCATGTAGGATCTATGAACATACTTTAGCGATTAAAAAGGTGACACAAGTAACGCTTTAACAAAACATTCTCTGGGATGCTCTGATTTCAGGAAATTCCATTTTTTTGTATTAGAAGCTGTAGATATGAGTGTTTTTCCAGGAAACTATAACATATGGCTGGAATGCCATGAGTCCCAATGGCAGAACAAACTGAGATCAGAGAAGTCTGGGCTTAGACAAGACTGTTAACATTAAATGGGTTTTATTACCACAGTGATTATAAAGCCAGAGCTAAACAATTATTAAGACTGGCACAACATTGTACTATAGGGTTTAAAGTTATTATTATTTTTTTTTTTACTTTTTTCATTAACTTTTTTAACTTTCTGAATACATTGTCTCTTTAAAAGTAACCTTTCAGGTCTTGGGGGATGATGATCGGTTGTTAATGGGCACATGACTAGTTAGTCACTGTTTTGAAAGTTTGTTTGAATGGCTAATTGTAGATTATGAAGAAGTTCTGAGTGTTAAATAAAAGAAAGTTCTTAATCTTAATTTTGCTTGTGTGACTCCATTTGCGCAGCTCTGTGGAACCTTTGTCATTTGAGCCACTAAGTGCTGTTACTGCTGTATCTCGTAGAAGGGATATTCATTCTCTCTCAACTATCCCTGACTATCTTACCTCATTTGGAGATGGTAAGTAACTTGTTTAAATTTGGGTAGTGTTTAAAACTGGCTTTGACTTTCCTGCTATTATATTTACTTACTGTTTATGCAGCAGAGCATGCTAAGTGGTTTATTGGCTTTTAAAGCTAGTAAAACACTTTGGCTTTCTTTTTTTGTAATTGGTAGTACATAGAGTAGATACAACACCATGAACTACAAGGAGTTGTGACCAGGTCTCAGTGATTATACCTGATTATTATGTACTCTCAACATGGATGCCAAGATTCATCACTAGAGCTTCACTCTTAAAGTGAAGTTTTGGTGTTCATGTCTTGAACACATAATAACATGGTTATGATCAGAGATCTGATCATAACCCTATATATACTACATGGAGCACCATGATTATGGTCTAAATTTTGGAAACATTTAACTTAGATGCTTTTATTCATTGTTAAGCTCTAATCTTATGCTAGAGCATTAAGAGAAATCAGCAGGGAACAGCATCAAAAGCATTGTCACAGCTTTAAAGGCTGTAATACACTTTGCTGTCACACAAAATACAAACGTATAAAAGAGTGAAGTGTCTAACAGTATTTAAAATGTTTCATTTATCAGAGGGTCAGTTCACTTCTGCCCACTGTCTGTGTAGCAGTGCAAAGTACGTTTCAACTTTCAACACTATAAATACTGGGTGCTCCTACATATATTTCCTGTAACTAGTTACACATTGGAGCAGTGTAAAGCTCTACATATTACAATTATGTTCAGGTATCTCTGATTTTAACTCACTAATTATATGTTCTTAACAGGATGTTTAGATTCGCCTCTAAAAGCTTCACTGTATAGTGATATGCTCTCAAGGTGAATTTATTTCTTAAACACATAACAAGCTGATTTTAATCAAAAACTCAGTCATAAACCTTATGTCTGATATATGAAGAATATCACTCCTATTAGACTAATTACTATAAATGAGAAAAGTCTTTAACTTATAAAATTATACCAAACGATAGGACCGTTGTTCACTGTAACAGATGATTGAAAGGGGTTCAGGCGCCTAGGCAGCGAGACGTTTCCCTGTGGTCCATTTGACTGGGGACACATGGCTGCAGTGACATTCAGCTGCAGAGAAATATGTCTGTTTGCAAATTCCCTGTGGGCAAAGAGAAGCACACATTGCCACGCTCACAGCTTTAATAGCCAAATGCATGGCGGCAGAAGAAGCAATGAGTGTTGTGCTCAGTGTGCAGTACATACTTATATAACTACAACATGTAGAAGTGTGCTACAGCATGGAGGAAATCCTGCAGGCTACTGTAGTCACATTTATGCTCCAGTATGGATTTTAGGTAATGTTCTCTAGACACTGTGAATGGGATAGTAGTCCACACACTGTAATTATAAAGGCACTGCCCATTGTGCATTGCAATTTTACTGCCACTGACATGCCCTCTGGCCAGCCTGCTGCTGATGCCTGCCATATTGCCTGCTGTCTCATGTTCCCTTGGGGACCATGGACATTGTTTGCCCCCTGTGCATTTGGTTATTAAAGCTGTGGGCATGACAGTGTATGCTTCTCTTTGCCCACAGCGAATTTGCAAACAGCCATATTTCTCAGCAGCTGAATGTTACTTCAGCCATGTATCCCCATTCAAATGTACCACAGGGAAATGTCTTGCTGCCTAGGTGCCTGAACCCGTACCACAAATGACTGTGGACTTCATGTACTGGGCATTTCATTACACAGTGCAAAATGAATATGTGTGCACTTCACATACTGTGCATTACTATTATACAATGCAGAGCGAGTGAGTGTGCACTTTATATACTGTGCATTACTGTTATATGGTGCAGAGTGAATAAGTGTGCACTTCACATATCATGCATTACCATTATACAATGCACAGTGAATGAGTACACTTTACATATAGTGCACGGTGACTGAGTATGCACTTCATATTCATATGTTTGGCAGGTACCTGTGGAGGTGAGAAGGGAGCTAATTTACTTAAACATTTATTTGAATTCAATCCTGGAATTAATTGCAGATATAGCATTTGGCATAGGAGATCCCTGTATATAAGGTATTTGTAGTGCATGTTGTTGCACTGAGGTGACAAGAAATGACTGACAGGATCGTTTTATTATAATAATAGCAGTAAGGATGTCTGCCTCAATTGCCAAAGAAAAGCTATTGGGGAGACCTCATGAGTGCAGAAATAGTGATACTACTTTAGTATGTAAGGGGGTCTGCACCTGCACACTACTGCATCCCTGGAAATATTGTTTTTGGGCAAGAATTTTGTCCCAGAGAAGGTGGCATTACATTTTTGTCAAATTACTATCAATTTCATGAAACTGCAACACTCCCTTTTTTCCTAAAGCTGTTGTGGCAGCAATTTTATTAAAACATACAGGCCTTTACTGATCTGCTACTTGTCAGGTTAACTAGAACATAGGAAGGAAAGTTTCACAACCACTACCATCTCTACTTCGAAAAATAAATAAATAAAAATTAAAAAAGAAGACAAAAAATCTATTGTCTACCTCTTGTGATTGCATCTAAATGCATATGTGGATGTATACATTTTAGGATTTTTGTGAAGGTGCACATTTCTAAAGAAAGTATGATCAAAATCAGTAAATCACATTAAACTCTCAGTAGGTTCATAGCATTAGAACTGGGAATGACTTTTTGTTGTCTACTTAGAGTTGCTAATAAAAAAATAAGATATGTATTTAAAGTTTAAACTCATCAGTCAGCATACCTCACAATTACTGTAATATACACACATACAGACAGACATACAAATATTTCAAGCATGGGCATTAATGCCTTTCTAGCTTGCCAATATACCAAAACACTTGTTCTCATAATAAGTGCACAGGCTGTTCTTAAAAATATCTAAACTAGTACTTGCTTTGATGTAATTTGGTATTCTGTTCCATGCATTAGCTACTGTATCAGAGAACCAATTAGTACACTTCTCATTTCTATAGAATCATCTACATAGGTTGTCTGAAGAGTCTTTAGTACTTTTTGATAACTCCAAACATTCCCAGAGGTAGTTGTCTGTAAATGCCCTATATACCTAAATAAGATCTGCTCTTAGATATCTGTAAGAGACACTGTACAAGTTCTGATATTTTAGTCTTTTATAATAACTTACATTTTCACATCCATGGATGCCCTTGATATATTTCTGCTGTACTCTTTCCAGTTTACTCATGCTTGTTTTCTTATAGGGTTTCCATATTGTTATTCTATACTCAATTTTTGGTATAATGTAACTAACGAACAATGACGTCATCATTTTTGATTTCCTAGACTTTATAAATATTTTTATACAGCCTATAGTTCTATAACTATCATTAACCAATTGGTTGATATGATTAGAAAACTCATAGCTGAATCTACCCATATACCCTGGTCCTTAAATGAGTTTATAGTTTCAATCACTGTGTGCTGTATTAAATATTCACCATTCAATTTATGTCTCCCAAATCTCATATGCTTAATTTATTGATGTATTTATCAGCATATTATTATCCTGTGCCCAAATTGTCAATTTAGCAAAGTTATTTTGAGGACATGCGTTATTTGTAACACATGAAATCAGTTTACCCAATTTCAGGTCATCTTTATATAGACTGTAGAACAACTCAGATGAAAAAGTTAGGTCTGAAAGATAACAATCTAAACAAGTAAGGGCCAAGGACAGAGCTCTGTGGGACATCCTGACTGTAACGAAGATTTCACCTGTCCAATTGCTGTATGATACTTGCCATGCCCTATTTGCAAGCTATGCAGCTATCCATCTTATCAAGAGTACATCAATACCTAGTTGTTCTAATCAGTGATCATTGTTTTGTCTATCACCCTGTCAAATGCTGAAGTTCAATCTATATAAATTATGTCACAGCACAATTTTTCATTCCTAGCTATTATTATATTGTTATAGAACATCATGTTGAAGGTGGTAATAGATCTGTTTTCAACATATGCATGCTGATATATGGTTTCTAGTCCCAACCTATTCAGTTCTGACAATAACTTATCCAATATTACCTTCTCTGTTATTTTTCCACAACATGAAAGTAGACTTAAGGGTCTATATGATTCTGGGTTTGTCCTACTCCCCTTTCCATTAAAGACATGTTTAATAAGTGCATGTCTCCAATCTTGAGGAATCTCGCCATATTTATATGAGATAGTGAATAATAAATATAATGGTATAGTAAGTTCTTGCTGAAATGTTCTCAGGTCATTGTTACTAATTCCAGTTTGAGCAGTTCTTTTTCAATATCATCTAATTTGATTCCCATATCTGTAGTTACCTGGATGTCACTTGGACAACTTATCACCCCTTTTGTGGTGCCAAACTGTTTTGCATAAGATTTTGTAAATATATCTATAATCTGTTGTGTCTGAAAATATATTTTAGAGTCTGCAGTTTATCAATTTGTGTGTCTTTACTCCTTCCACATCTACGTATTTATAAAAAGGTTTTCTATTAAGCTCAATATCTTTATCTAAGTTTTCTTCAAATTTTTCTTGATCTTTTCTCACACACTATGCTTAATCTGTTTGAACAGCTTGTTTATTTCAGTTTTCAAAGTTGTAGTTTGACCTTTCATCCATTTCTTATATTTTTTGTCTCTCACTTTAATCAGATATCTTGTTCTTATGGAAATATATCCCCCTGATGATATATGCCTAGATCCTGATGTTAAACAGTTTTTTTGATTTTCTGCATTCAAACAATTTCTCTTTCAAAACTTTTCAGATTCCATCTGCAGTTTTTCCACTGAACATCTCACTCCAGTTAGTTTTACATATTGACTGTTTTACTTCCATATAATCTGTAATTAAGCTTCTGTACAGTGATTTAGATTTCAGATTGGCAGAATTATCTAACAACAAATTAACTTTTATAACCCCATGATCACTGCACATCAGTGGTGGTAAAACTTGACTTAAGTAACAGTAATTTCTTTAGAAACACAAACCATCCCTGGGATTCATCAAGCCGAAAAATCCATGCAGGAACAGCGTAGCCATTCCTGCACAGAATATGGCCACCAAGCGATCCAACAAACAACTGATCTGATGTGCACTAGTGCGCTAACACTGTTCCTGCATGAACAACACTGCCTAATGTCAATTACCTCATTTTCTGGTGAAAACCATACAAATGAGCTGAATTAGCAATTCAGCAAGCAGGCAGGTGTCTGTGCAGGAACAGTGTTAGTTGCAGAAATGTATTCGGCTACTATCCGAATACATTTCTGCAAATAAAACGGAGGCATGACAGCTCCAAAGAAAGCATGTATTCTACTTATTAGGCATGCCAATGGCCAAATATATGGCCATTGGCATTGAAAATAGTTTAGTTTTTTAGAAATAAGTTTTATTTTTTTGGCCGATCTCAGCCATTTAAGCATAGGGCAGTGATGTGCAAACGGGATTGTGCTGAAAATATAAAAAATGTGAAAAATCAATTTTCAGGGAAATTTGCCTTTTGCCATTAGAGTCAGTGGCATACAGAATGAAAACAATACCTGGGAACAGTGGTTGCTAAGGGGAAAGGCTCAGTGTGAGTGCAGTAACTATGGAGTAAGGCAGTGGGGTATGCAAATGAGGGGAATTTTACTGAATCACAAATTTCTTCTAAGTGTCAGACTGCGCTTAACTATGTAGTTGCTCTAAGATGGCTATGTATGCAGGAGAAGTAGATGACATGAAAAGGGGGGGGTGTCATGCTTGCTGTAAACACATCGGAGCTCTGCGGCCCATGTTTGCCCTTAGCTAAGCACAGCTAAGGAAGGGTCTGTGTCTGAGGCCACCTAGCAGTGTTTTCAAAAGGGGGGGTATCATGCTTGCTGTAAACACATTGGAGCTCTGTGGCCCATGTTTGCCCTTAGCTAAGCACAGCTAAGAAAGGGTGTGTGTTTGAGGCCACCTAGCAGTGTTTACATGGCCTAAACAGGTGTGCGTGGTGCACACCGGGTTTAAAAAAAAAAAAAATAGAAATATCAGAATTGTTTATATTTGAGTAGTGGGTATGCGTGGCATGCATTGGGGCTTAAAAGTGGCAGAACTGGGAAAGGGGGAAAAAAAGGGGGGAAACAGCAGAAGAAAGGCAATCAATGACAACTACCATAGCTGGCAGGTGGAATGTATCAGAATCAGCCAATTTCACAGCCAGCAACCCAGCCCACTACTATAAAGTATGAAAACACCTTTCAGTCTTGTATTTTCCCACAAACTCTACACCACTGGTGTACACATTCGGGGAATATTGAAATGACAAAACTAACAAAAAAATTTTAGGGGCTGCTGTTGCTTTGATCCATCAGTACGTGCTAGAGGCTGGGGTGGTGAGGAGGATGATGCTGACAACCGCCCCAGACTGTGGAGGAGGAGAAGAGTGTTCAGATCCAGGGTAACTTACCAGGGGCTACATGATCTGGAGATAGTGGAGCACTACAGGGTGGACAGGGACATTCTGCAGCAAATCATTGAGCTGTGCTGGTCTTTCCTCAGACCCAGAGCCTACAGAGGGGAACCCATCCCAGTGGATACCAAGGTATGTGTAGCCTTAAGAATACTAGCTACAGGTACTTTCCAAAGACCAACTAAGGATATCATGGGAGTCTCACAGGCATCAGGATCAAGGGTACTCCACCAGTTCCTCGATGCCATGCTTCCACATGCCGGTAAGCATATATACTTTCCCCTCACCCCTGAGGAGTTTTCACCAACAATACTAGTCTCTTCTAGCATATAGCAGAATACCCTGAGGTACTGTGTGCTATAGAGTGCATGCAATATCCACATCAAAGCACCACCCAGTGAGCAGGGTAGGGCCTACATAAACAGCAAAGGCTTCCCCTCCATCAACTGCCAGGTTGTGTGCAACACCTAGGGCATAATCATGAATGTGTGTGCTGGCAGCCCTGGAAGCTATCACAACTCCCACATCTGGCATTCCTCACAGCTGTATCAGGGATTTGCCAGAGGTGATGTCCCATATGGGCCGTCTGGTGGGGGATGCTGGCTATGTACTGGAGCTGTGGATGATGACACCCATCTGAAATGCACATGCACCCAGACAAGAATGCCATAATGAGGAACATGCACAAACCAGGATCATTATAGAGCATGTGTTTGGGATGCTCAAATCATGGTTCTGCTAACTTGACATATCCGGTGGAGCCTTGCAGTACTCTCCAGCCACATGTGCACACATGTTCATAATATGTGCCATGTTACACAATATGATCCTGAAAAAACAACTGCAGCAGGAACGGCATGGGGAAGGGCCACACAGCCTCCCACCATTGCTAAGGTCACCACAGGCACAGAGGGACATGGAGGAGGAACCTCCTGAGTTTTCCCCTGTAGACAGATGGAGGTGTGCCAAGTATGCCCATGCCTCTGCAAAGAGGCAACACATAGCACACATGAGAAACATAATAGCTGCTGGAAGGTAGAGTATCATAGGAGATAACCAAAAATGAAAATGTAAAACCAAACTCCAAAGATGACACCACGGCTGGAGGTAACGAAATTATTTAATAAAGTTAGCGCTTTCACATTCTTCCACTGAATGTTTCGGCAGACAGTGAGTAACTAAAACAGTTCATCCCTTTTAAAAGTCAACACTAATTACTTAATTGCATCAATCAACTTAAAGTCATACTGCATTTCAAAACCCCAAAGCCATAAAACATTATAATAGACCATATAAAATGACTCCATAAAATACATATTATTCCTGTGCTATATTACTAATAAAAACTTTACTTTAAAATACATATAGTATCACAAACATTTTCAACAAAATACTTTTAATATATAAATGACTTAGCAGCTAAAATAGACTTAAGTGAGACTGTCATTTAACCTAAAACCTTTATCAGCTTGTAATCTGATGATCCACCTCATCTCAGCTTGCTCTGTTAGATTTCTCATATTTCCTAGCCTAAGGTTTTTACTTATTAATTCTAACACTAAGAATTTAAATTTATGACTAAGATCACTACTTACAACATGACGGGCCAGTGCATTTGTTTCATCTTCTTTATTGATGGCGTAAATATGCTCCCTGACCCTTTCACGGAGTGTCCGGTTGGTCTTACCAACATAGAAACTAGGACACTTAGCACACATAGCTAGATATAGCAAGTTCCGTGACTTACAGTCAGCCTAGTGGTCAAACCTATATTCCTTGAAGGGAGTTGGGTGTTTAAAAAACACTAGCATTAAGCATATAATCACAGTGGTTGCAATTCCTACACGAGTAGGTGCTCTTCCTCTCTTCAAAGACTTACTATTCTTATACGAATATCTAGGTTTGGTTCCTACAATACTGCAAAGCTTCTCATCGGCTGTTAAATACCCCAATTCTTAGTGATGATGTCATGTATCTTTCTGTTATTGCTGGAGTAAGTTAACACCAACCTAACTTCTTGACCATATGAACCTTGATGTTTATTCATAAATTCCGTTCTATCCCTGTTCCCACCAAAGAAAAGTCTACCTTTCCTATTTCTATCAATAACAACTTAATTCTCCGACATGGAAGCCTCTGTATGTTTATACCCCTCTGCAAAAACTCTGTCTCTAGTGTTTTTAAAGCTCCATCTAACATTTCATTGGCAGTGGTCAATCTAGAGACTTGTAGTCCCTGACTATGCACAATACTCTTAAACACATGGGGAGGGTGCATATTTCCCCAGTGCAACAAATTATTTCTCCGACCAGACAGTGTCCCGGGCTGCGTCCTACATGAACTCCAAGAAGAGCTAAACCCAAACATAAAACTACTGTTCAATCTCAGCCTTACTACAGGATATGTACCCAAAGAGTGGCGTACAGCAACAGTGGTCCCTCTCCACAAAGGTGGTGCCTCAACGGATGCTGGAAACTATCGCCCCATAAGCCTGACTAGCTTGGTCTGCAAAGCTATGGAAAGGATCATCATGGACCTCATAAATAAAGATATTGGGGACCTACAGACACTGGATCCTACCCAGTTCGGCTTTGTTAAGGGCAGATCCTGCCTCTTAAACCTGGTTGATTTCTTTGAAACAGTCACCAAGGCCATTGATGAGGGGAAGGTGGTCCACACAGCCTACCTGGACCTCGCAAAAGCCTTCGATACAATACCCCACTCTGGCATTATAGATAAGCTCATCAGCTTAAATATAAACCCCTATGTCACTAGATGGGTTGCAAACTGGCTCAAGGACAGAACCCACATGGTTAGAATTGCTGGAGCCATGTCAGACACCAAACCAGTCACAAGTGGCGTCCCACAAGGCTCAGTCCTGGGACCTCTCTTGTTCGGTATATATTTCTTGGAGGTACAGGCCAACACGGAAGGACTGTGGCTGACCAAGTTCGCAGATGACTGCAAAGTGGGCGCCATAATCGACTCTCCAGCTGACACAAGCATCCTCCAAAAGGGCCTCATAGAAACAGACAACTGGTGCCAGAGCCATGGCCTCAAGCTAAATGCCAAAAAGTGTATAGTCATCCCTTTGGCAAAACAAAGTGCCCACAAATTACCACATAGGTGGTAATCCATTAAGTACAGAAGAAGTAATTAGGGACCTGGGGACCCAAGTTGATAGCAGTCTCTAATTTGACAACCACGTGGCCAAAGTGGTTAGAAAAACATTTTATATAGCCCACCTAATCATGAAGGGATTCACATCTAGATCAGGGGAGGTCATCGTGCCTCTTTACTCATCCCTCATCAGGCCCATAATTGAGTACAATGCCCCTTTTGGGATGTACCTTACCAGACACCTGCAGCAACTGGAAAGACCCCAAAAGTACCTCACCAAGAGGATCAAAGGGCTCAAACAGATGCCATATGCTGCCCGGTTAAAGAAACTCCAGCTCTACTCAGTGGCATACCACCTGTTCAGGGGCGATCTGTGCCTGACATTTAAAGCCATGTCCAACCCGGAATTAATGGGCATGCTGCACCTCAGAAAATCCAAATCCCATCGAGGTACGTGCTTGAGAGACTTGAACCTCAGCACTGAAATAAATAGGACATGCTGGAGGGACAGATTCATAACCCAGAGGCTCCCTTCACTCTGGAATAAAATCCCAGTCCAGGTTAGGCAGAGTCCCTCATTAACTCTCTTCAAGAGGAATCTTGATGAGTGGATGGGAGATCGTAGGTTTAACCCGGGTATCACTTTTGTGTCACTGTTAGACAGAGGCACAGTATACTAACCTCGAAAAAGGGCATAGCAAAATTAATTTAAAATGGGTGGTGAAAGCCAAACACATTCTGGCTAGGCTTATAAATGCCCTAGGGCAGATAGCCTAGTATGAACCTATGAACCTATGAACCTATGACATGCTTTTCCTAAATAAACCGATTGTATTAAGTCACTGTGATGATCCAAGTCCAAATAGTCTCATCAAGGAAGTCAATTCTATCATCAGACTTCTTCACTTCAAATTCCAAGAAATCTGTGGTAGTATTAATGTAAACTAGAAATGTCTCAAACTCACTGTGTCCCTTCCCATGTCATAAAAATATCATCCACAAAACGTGTATAATAGGGGATGCATTTAGCAAACTCAGAATTATGTATAAACATGTTTTCCCACTGTGCCATTACTAAGTTTGCGTAGGAATTAGCACAGGGTGTACCCATGGCTACCCCTTTCACTTGTAAATGATACTCGTCTCCAAAGAAAAAGACATTGTTGTTCAAAACCAAGTCTAACAACAGTGTATACCTCAACACTTTATCATTAGACATTCCTATTGTAGCTAATAGTAACCTGATATAATCTAGTCCAACCTCATTTGGAATTGCTGTAAAAAGTGTCTTAACATCAAGAGTCACTAATAATAATACATCAGGTTTATAATGTCCAGAGTGTACATATACAGAAAAACAGGGTTTATCTGGACATGCATTTACTGAGTGACCTCACTTCTGACAGTGATATGTCTCTGACATACCTCTCCACTGACATGCTGTCCACAGACTAGCCACACATCTGCCTGTTATATTTGGTCTGCTCCCCAGACAGTTGTTGTCCTCGGAAAATCAGTCCGGGACTCTGCAGAATGCAGTCAGTAAATACTAACATCCATTGGTATTACTGACTTCATATTCCTCATAAAAGATGTTGCAACAAACCCGGTAATATTAGCAACTGTCTCAGTTTACAACAGCAATATGTCCAGTCTACACCTGTGTTTGTGGCTCTGTCCCCAAATGATGTCAGGCTTTGTCCAGATGTCATGCACTATAAGGCTCAGAGGTACTTAGTATCATTATTTCTTGCCTTCATTCCTGCTACCATCCCAGTGATGTAGTAGACCCACAGACATGTTATGGGGAAGAGGTCATAGATATGAGTCCTGAGCCTGTACATTCTGAGGTGAGCTGTCCATTTGAGAGGTCTGTGTATGTCTGGCCATTGTTAACAGACTGTCAAGATTGCGTAGAAGTGTAATGTGTACATGTTATTTGGGCTGTGTATGGAGGGGGGTACATATGAGTGGCATGGCCCCTTTCTGTCTGACTGTGCATGCTGCTTCAGTTTCTGGTTCCCTATCTGCTGTTATATGTTTGTATGGGTAGACCATGACATGTCCTGTAACACCTCAAAATTCCCACTACACTGGGGCTTGGGGTAATATATGTATTGGTAATATGTGAGTGGCAAACGGGATATGTGTGCAGACCTCTCAACCAATCGGGGACAAATTTCAACAGAATCAGGGACAAGTCAAGAAAAAATCAGGGACAATCAGGGACACTTTTAAAATATTAGTGCTATTAACTTGAAACATTAACAGAATCAGAGCTTATGAATTAATACACATTTTCTGAAGTAAAAGAAGTCTATAACTCTTAATTATAGTCATTATTCATTAAGTGTATTTCACCACCTTTCCTCCAAAAGCCACTAGTTTTAGGAGGCATTAAGAGGGACAGAGCTAAAATTTGAGTCAAAATCAGGGACGGTGTTCACACTGTCATTATAGTGCAGTGTTCAGTTTGCTTATTGGTATGTCACTGTGACTGTGGTGCAGTTGTTTGGGGATGTGCACTTTCACACCAGTGTCTGTTTTCCAGTGGTATTATATCACTGTAATGCCTGTTATCTTTGCAAATGCATGCGTACAGCCCCAGAGCTGGACTTGGGTAGTGTTATGTCAGTCTGCTTGTAGTTTGGATGGTGCTTGGTAGCTCAGTTCAGTTTCCATAACCTTGTGTTATGTCCATATATTTGTAGCATGCACAGTTGTCTAGCCAATACCTTTGGTCTGGTCCCCATAGCTGCTGTGTATTCCTGATGCATCAGTGGGATTATGTGAGGATTGGGGTCAGTAAATTATGAGAAGCAATTGAGTACCAGATTTGTGATATTTCAGTCAATATATGTTAGGACTAACAGTGTTAGTACAGCAGCTTTCTCAGCTTATCTACTCACGTGTGTTGGATATGTCTGTATTGGCATGTTTTTGTCCACTCACTTTGTCACGCTTGGTCCAGATTCCTTGCACTAAGGGGTTTCGAGTGTGCCTCTCTACTGCTAAGCTTTTGGCATAATGTCCAGATGATTGGCCCATACTTTGTTTCTGTTCCCCAGTTTATATGCATTTGTCTGGTAAATCACTGTGACGATCCAAGAATTTATGTCAGTGAATAATGACATAACATGTCAGTTCCCATCCTCATATCCTTCAGAAGTTTCAGCTGAAATGCACCCTATTTCTGTACAAATGCTTGCTTATAGCAGCAATATTTGACATGTGCCTATATGTGCCCCCCCTTTTACAACCTTTGTACAGGTTTCTTGCACTATGGTACGGCTAAATTGCATGTTATATAAATACACGCATATATATATATATATATATATATATATATATATATATATATATATATGTTTTTATATATTTATACATATGTATTTATGTATATATATATATATATATATATATATATATATACACACACACACACACACACACACACACACACACACACACACACACACACACACACGTGTATTCCTTCATTTATATATTTATATTATTTATATGTGTATATTTATATTATATATCTATGTTTTCAGATATATGTTTTAACAGACATATATATATATATATATGTGTGTGTGTGTGTGTGTGTGTGTGTGTGTGTGTCTGTTTATATACAACACATAAATGATTCCACATAGCTTTCTCACTATTGTATGCCTCTATTGCATGATACATTTGAAAAAGCAACAGTAATTTCTATACCTTGAATGGTGTAGTGGTATATTGCTTGGATACTAGTGTATAGGGTCCTGGGTTTGAGACTTGGGACTGATTTTTTTTTTCATTAATGTTAAATGATCAGACCACATGATACGTTTGAAAAAGGAAAAGTGATTCTTACAGTTCAGATGGTGTACTGGTATATTGCTGTGATTGTAGAGCATAGCATCCCAGGTTTGTGAATTGTTGCTGGGCAGAACAAGGGTTGTTGGATACAGAGTGAGGCACTTAAAAGTAGTTTTGCATGATGCTAAAACATGGTTAGTCTGTTTTAGCTTCACTTACTTATGTGCTAATTTCTTTAAAAGAAAAGAAAAAGGGGTGATAGGAAAGCAGTGAAAAAAGAGGCATGCAGAGGGAAGAACAATATGAAAGGTAGCTAGGGATGTGCAGAACAAATGTAGGAAAGGTCCATAGCTGTCCATTTCTTCTACAGCAACAGTTGTGAATGTCTACAGAATTTGGAAGTGAATGTGGACACTCAAACCCCTGAGAGAGGGATGAGGACAACAGTAATGTGTTGTCATGCCAAGTGGACCAGACTACATGTATCCAGTGGACATGTGTGTGAAATGGACAGCTACGTATGGGGCATAATTTTTTTGGGAAACAGATTGCCCTTTTTTTAAGGTGAGAGTGGGATGTTGGAGAAGGATAGTAGGTACATTTGGGGAGGTGAGCTGGGTAGAAAGACAGACAAGACAGACAAGACAGTAGACAGGGGCCGTATATGACACATGTGGATGGTAAACACCTTGGACGGGGAAGGTGGTTGGGAATCGGATGCACATGAGTGCCCAAATAGATACAGTGGGACTGAGGTCCCCACCCACGGCCCCGAAGGTGGCTGTGTTGGGAGCTGAACAGGAGGGGCAGGCTAACCCTCAAGTTGCACCAGGTGGCCCTCAAGCTGGCACAGCTGTTCACCAAACTCTAATCGGAGGACACTCCGCACCAATCCCCGGACCTGACTATGGGTGACGGTCTCCTGTATGCACCCGCTGCTGAGGGGGGTGAGCCCCGTCTCCTAAGGCGGTTCCATCTGAAGATGGTGCAGGCCCAATGGAAGAGGGAGGCCCAGGTTGAGTCCCAGACATGCTGGGGCCCAGTACCATGGCCAGATAAGGTGGGACAGGTGGATATGCTGGGATCTGCCTTCCCAGATGTGCTATGGTGTTCAGGTTTCAAAAAATATGTTGGTTAGTCATGAACAACACATTTCAAGATTAGTTATAACAGCATGTATGGGTGTTCCAATTGACCCCATAAAACAGTTCTGAAACAGTTGCATAGCAAACAGAACACATGCATATATGGAACCACAGTAGGCATTATAATGGCATGCAAGTTACACTGACAGCAACAGGCCACCAATTATAGTATTTGAATGAGGTTCATTAATATTCAAACAATTCTGTATTTATAATACAATAAAACGCAAGTCCCAACAGTAGGTTTGGAGAAAGACATACCCATTATTTATGTGAATACATTATTGATGCAGATAGAGGTGGGGGAGAGAGAGAGAGATGACAATTAATAACTGTATAGGCTTCTATTTTTCACTAGTATACTGATCAGTACTCTACTTGTTACCCTCCAGGTCTGCCCTCACTTTACATGTACCTATGGCCTGGGGTTGGATAGTGGAAGTGTTATGCACAGAGTATATTAGTAATGTCTTCCTACAGATACTACAAACATTTCCTTACTTGGCAGACCTATGGAGGAAATTTCTGTTAAAAATACCTGACTTTTTCTACACATATTCAGGGTTACATATGTGACACTGAATGTGGTGCCTGCAATCATGCTGTGTGAGTGTGCTACTGACACACTCTGCCAGGATTTCTGTCACCCTGGTTATTGACAGCAGTGACCACTAGCCATGACAGCATGACAGCTGAGGGATATGTATCGGAAAAAAAACACTTGCTGTATGCACTTATCTTGCTGTCATTTGCAGCCTTAGGGCTGGATAGTGGAAGTGTTGTACACAGTATATTAGCAAAGCCTTCCTACAGGTACTGCAAACATTTCCTTACCTGGCAGATCTGTGGAGGAAATTTATGTTAAGAAGATCTGATAATTTCTACATACATTCACATATTCTTGTGTGACAATATATATTCAGCTTATTACTACTGTCAGGATTCAAACTGTGTCTATTTATGTTGAAAAGGTACACCACACTTGTGTTTCATCACAATGAGCTATTGAGGAATTGCTAACTTTTGTTTAATGTTTTACTCCCTACTACTCTCTGGTTTGCACAATCTGACCTTGTAGTTCTGACATTCATGCATGGCAGATGGTTCTTGTACTGTGTATTCATACTTTGACATATTACAGTCTGGGAAGCAATGGTTAACATAAAACACTGCTGCAGGGTATAAAAAAAATAGAATTTACAGCTTACTATTCAGGGTCCAGATCTTGGTTCATGGCATATTTCATATAGTAGTTCATCTGTTTTATAGCTCCACAATCTTTGCAAGATGAGCCTCACTTCATTCTTGCTGTCAGAGCCATGGTTGCTGTGCAGAACTTGTACACATATATATATTCGGATTCACTTCATAACATTGAAATATCAAAATACTGAAACTCAAAATACTGAAACCAAAATACTGAAACTTCAAAATCTTG
Source organism: Protopterus annectens (assembly GCF_019279795.1). Lineage (NCBI taxonomy): Eukaryota > Metazoa > Chordata > Ceratodontiformes > Protopteridae > Protopterus > Protopterus annectens. The sequence continues at coordinate 1,036,354,289 of NC_056747.1, read as the reverse complement.
AAAACTCAAAATACTGAAAGTCAAAATACTGAAAACACATATTATGTGTAAACTCAGTTTAAACAACATAAATCATAACAATTTCTACCAAATATATGCAGGGGGCAAGCCCCCCTGCACCCCCCACACCCCCTGCTAATTAAATACATCAATTCCAAGATTGCACATAGTGTAGTTAAGTGCAATCTTGGAGTAGATATATATATAATTAGCAGGGGGTGTGGGGGCTTGCCTGCATATATTTGGTAGAAATTGCTATGATTTATGTTGTTTAAGCTGAGTATACGCATAATATGTGCTTTCAGTATTTTGAGTTTCAGTGTTTTGAGTATTCAGTATTTTGAGCTTTCAGTATTTTGGTCTTCAGTATTATGACGTTTTGTCATTTTCAGTATATAAAGTAAACACAACAGTCTGGGGTTTTTACTTTTATTGAAAGTTACGGAGAACTTTATTGTTAAATATCCTGTACATCACTACTAATCTGCTAATGGTCATTTATTAATTACACACAGTACACACTTTACCTACTGGTAGTTGACATTCTACTCCTTTCTATTTATTTACCCTGAATACTGCAAGCTAGTTTTGTACTCACCAGCCTCCCGGTGTAGCCTTAGCAGCCTGTTTGCGTGTGCATCCACATTCACAGCCCTCTCATCTGCAGCTGTACAGGAGATAAAGAAACATTTATGCATACCTATCAATCACATACTCAGGCTGGATTTTGGGGAACAATAAGTGATACTGATACTTACACATTTCTGGGACATTCAGTGCCCATGCATCTTGGATCCACTGGTCAAAGATCTCCCTCTTCCTATGCTTGAAGTCAGCATAATGGCGCCGGACCTGCTCACCAGTTTGAAGGATGCCGGTAGCACTGGTGAGGTCATGTACGAGACTGTCCCATGCCTCCACTTTGTATTCTGAGCTCTGGTACTGGTCCCGCAGCAGTCTCCCTTCATGGTCTTTCACAAGGAGTCCAACCATGACCCTGGACTCCTGAATGCCCCAACACTGTACCCAAAAGCTTGTACCCTCACCAACGCCAGCCATAGTGCCTGCAGTGATCAGCTACAATGGGTTATGTCTGTATTCCCACCTGCAAGGTTTAAATAGGGTTGAATTCCTGCACTTTGCCATGACTGGATGATTTTGAATATGCTGAGCTAAGCTGAGTGATGTGCAAACCCACTAAGCTAAGGTTGGCAGTGCTTAAAGGGACAGATGTTGAGCACTGTTTACCAATGAGCAAATCTGATTAGCTGGGCTACTTATTGCTTAGCATTCACATTTTAGCAATGCTTACACCAGCTTATTACAGCTGAGAACTACTTAGCATTGCTCAAATTTCATTTTATCAAGTATCAGGATTGTGGGACTTGATTCCTCATTACTGACATATTATAATTTAAAGTTTACCTTACATGACATCCTCCTATATGCTTTCATTAAATTATATTCTTGTGTGACTATACCGTGTGGGGCACATGTGTTTATATGAGGGTTTCACATATTTTCTACACTAACATCTCACTTTTGGACCTGCTACACTACCCTGGTTGACAAAAAACAGTTGCTACATAATTTAAGTTTACAAAAGTAAAAACTCTGCTGGACAGAGGCACAGGGAACTAATCTAAGGGGGCAGCAAAAGCCAACACATTCTGGCTAAGCTTATAAATGCCTTTGGGCAGATAGCCTAGTACCTACCTATGAACCTATGAACCTATAAAAATTATTTTAACACTACTTTCCCATAGAAAAGTAAGTTTCCTGTGTTGGTGCTGAAACTGTGAATGCCTGCGTGTAAAGCCAGGCCTCTAACCACTACACGGCCTCAGCTTGTAAAATTTACCTGTATATTTGCATTTATCTCCTGGGGATGTTTAAGCTATGCTAAGTGGATGGCCATGACATGCACACATGCTTAACTAAGCTTAAACATTCCTTAGGCTTGAAAAAAAAGGTTTGTGTTATTTTCATGTTATTATATTATATAAGTGAAACTTGTGGTGTTCTGACAAGTCATTGAGGACTGCAATTGTGAAATAATGTCATTCATTTGGCTTTCAGGCTTCTATCCTTCGGGGACTACTGATAATACATATCCTGTTATCTATCAACTTTTTAAGTGTGTGAGGGCATACTTTCAGACATGTCCCTAATGTAGTATTTATTCCCCTCATCATTTGTGCCTTTGTTAACATGCACTCCTGTAAGGGGATATTGGTATACATTTGCTTTCAGACTTCTAGCCTTACGTAATTCATGGTAATGCATGACCTGTTCTCTATCATCTTTCTATGTTTGTGGGGCTGTGTTTGTGCTTTTTCACTTTTTAGGGGATTTATCCCCCGTTATGTGTGTATTTACACACATTTCCTGCTTTAGCAAGTTGCAAATGTGTAATACGGACCTTAGCGATGCAGGGTGTGTGTCACAGAAAGTGTCACACACCCCCTGCATTGCTTTCTTGTTGCCATTTTTATTTCAGCATCCGCGGACACTGAAATTATCATTTTTTCATTTCAGTGTCCGTGGACATTGAAATACTGGCATAATATTAGAGCAAAGCTTTAATATTATGCCAGTTCAGCTTAGAAAGTGCTGTACAGCACTTTCTAAGTGCAGGGGACGTGTTTAGTGTCCGTGCACTACTCGGACACTCCCCCTGCACTCGTTCACGGTTTTATCCATGTAGGTTAAACAGCAGCACGCCTTCATTAATATGTTCTAAACAGACACCAACCGCTCTGTGCAAGAATAGTTTTATTCTTCCATGGAGCTTCGTGAATCCAGGGGAATGTCTAGTATGTTCCAAGATTTGGTAGTTTTTTTACAATCTGAAGCAATTGTTGTTCCTGAATATACTTTGAAAATAATTTCCTTACTAATGTTGAATCAATATTATTCCAGTCTGTTTCTGGTAAATTTAAGTCCTCAGCTAATATTATTTTTCCCTCCTGTGTTTCATGCAAGAAATTTATGAATTCCTCTAGGTCATCCGCACTTGACTTTAGTGGTCTATACACTCCAATTATTATACGTTCCAGGTTTGTCTTTATTGTCACAGTTACACAGTCTCTAGTATTGGTGTTATCATTGAACACGTAACAATCACAGGTCTCCTAACTATCTTTAATCACTATCATAACACCTCCATCTGATTTTTTGTTAGAATGTCTGTTACAGTTAAAATATTTATACCCTGGCAGAACTGGTTTCCAGTCATTGTTCTTTTGCCATGTTTCACAAACAATAACAACATCAATCTTGTGGGAACGTAGCGAATTTTCCAATAAAAAACTTTATTATTAATGCTCCTAGCATTAACAACCATCAGAGATGCATCAAATGTTGCTATCTGTGAACTGTTAAATTTTCAACCTGGAAAAAATCCAGCCTAGTGTTTGTCAAATATTGCAAAATATCTGCTGAAATAATTCTCTTCCCTGATCTTGACAAATGCATGCCATCCTGTCTGAACACATGTGTGCCCAAAACTAGACTTGGATGCTCTACACATTTCCATTTTTTAAAACAGGACCATTTTCTATGTAGGTGTTTACCCCCCAAAAATCTTTTCATTCATGGTGAACGTATTATCCTTTCTATAGGTGATTTGTGAAAAATACTTCCTAACACCAGAGAAAGCTATATTATCTAAGAGGGCATACTGCTATGAATTTTAACTTCAAGCTTAGCCTTGTTTCTCCTATACTTACTCATTTTGTTTATTCATACAGATATTATTTAATGTATGGAGAAGGCCTATATAAAGATTTTTTATTAATAACCATCCATGTGAAATGTAGCATCCAAAGATCCTCCATTCTGAAAAATAAAAACGCATTCGTCTTTAATACCCTCTACTATGACATTATAAGTTCATAGGTAGGTACTAGGCTATCTGCCCATAGGCATTTATAAGCCTAGCCAGAATGTGTTGACTTTCGCTGCCCCCTTAGATTAGTTCCCTGTGCCTCTGTCCAGCAGAGCCACTGGAGTGATCCCTGGGGTAAACTTTCTGTTTTCCATCCACTCGTCAAGGTTTCTTCTGAAGAATTTTAGAGAGGAGCTCTGCCTAATATAGATTGGAATCTTGTTCCAAAGCATGGGAATTCTCTGGGACAGGAATCTATCCCTCCAGCACATCCTATTTATTGTTGTGGTGAGGTTTAGATCCCTAGAGCGTGTGGCTTAAGGGGATAAGGTTTTCTTTAGGTGGAGCATGTCCATCAATTCTGGGTTGGACATGGCCTTGTATGTCAGGCAGAGATCACCACTGAGTAGGCGGTATGCAACCAAGTACAGCTGGAGTTTCTTCAGTTGAGCTGCATAGGGCATCTGTTTGAGGCCAGTGATCCTCTTGGTGAGGGTACTTCTGTGGTCTTTCCAGCTGTTGCAGGTGTCTTGTAAGGTACATCCCAAATGGGGTGTTGTACTCTATGATGGGTCTGATGAGTGATGAGTAGAGGGACACAATGACCTCTTTTGATCTGGATGTGAACCCTTTTGTGAATAGGTGGGCCATGTAGAAGGATTTTCTAACTACTTTGGCAATGTGATTATCAAAGGGAAGATTACTATCTACTTGGGTCCCCAGATCCCTTATTACGTCTTCCTTATTTAGGGGACTACCAACTATGTGGTAGTTTGTGGGTACTTAGTTTTTTCCAAAGGGGATGACTCTGCACTTTTTGGCATTCAGCTTGAACCCATGATTTTGACACCAGGTATCCATCTCAGTGAGACCCTTTTGGAGGATGCCTGTGTCAGCTGGAGAGTCAATTATAGCCCCTAGTTTTCAGTCATCTGCGAACTTGGTCAGCCATAGTCCTCCTGTGCTTGCCTGTACCTCTGAGAAGTATATGCTGAACAGGAGAGGTCCTAGGACTGAGCCCTGGGGAACACCACTTGTAACCAGTGTAGAGTTGGACCTAGCTCTCACAACTCTCACCATGTGGGTTCTGTCCGTGTGCCAGTTTGCAACCCATCTTATGACATAGGGATTTATGTTCAGGCTAGTGAGCTTGTCTTTAATACCAGAATGGAGAATGGTGTCAAAGGCCTTTGCGAGGTCTAGGTAGGCTTTGTGTACCACCTTTCCCTCATCAATAGCCTTGGTAACTGTCTCAAAGAAATCCACCAGGTTTAGGAGGCATGATCTGCCCTTAACAAAGCCGAACTGGGTAGGGTACAGTGTTTGTAGGTTCCCACTGTCTCTGCTAATGAGTTCCATGATGATTGCACTCCATAGCCTTGCAGGCCAAGCTAGTCAGGCTTTAGGGCAACAGTTCCTGGGATCTGTTGTGGCTCCACCTTTGCAGAGCAGAATAACCATTGTTGTGCACCACTCTATGGGTATGTAGCCTGTGGAGAGACTGAATTTGAACACTGTGTTTAGGTGAGGGGTTAGTTCATCTTTGATCTCATGTAGGACGCAGCCTGGGACACCATCTGGTCCCATTGATTCTGTGTTTTTATTTTTAGAGAGGGCTGTTTTATCCTGAGTGTCTGTGATTTCAGGGACTCTACATTCTTCTGGTATGGTTATGGGCCCTTTTGGGGGTGAGAGGGGGGTAAAGTTTGTACTGAACCTGTCTGCCAGGATGTTGGCAATATCGGTTGGTTCAGTGTATTTTGTGCTATTCTGCACTAACTCCAAGCAGATCTGAGCATTGTCACTTAGATTCTTGACATAGCTAAAGAATGCCTTGTGGTTATCTTTGGAGTCCTTGGCAATTTTTCTTTCGAAGCTCGCCTTGGATGATTTTATGAGGGATCGTAGTTTCTTGCTGATACTGATCAGGGATGTCTTTCCTTCTTGGTATTTTACTCTTTTCTGTACTAGTTTCCTCCTTCTATTGTATAGCTTGTCTATGGCAGGAGTCTACCAGACTGGTTTCTTTTTCCTTGGAGGCGTGAGTCTTGGTTTTGCTTGGGATGGCACGATCCATGCATTCTTGCAGGTGCCTGTAGAATGCATTAGTAAAGGATTTTGCAGCTTGGATAGCATTATCCTTCAGTATGGGGGCTTTGAAACTTTCCACCTCGGTCTTAAGTAATGTGAAGTTTGCTTTTGAAAAGTGTTTTGCGGTGGTTTCCTTGTCCAGGGGTGGGGGTGGAATGTTGATATCCAAAGTGATTTGTTTATTGTCAGATCTAACCAGTGAGGGGTTGACCTCTGGTGTGGAACACCGGTCGCCCATGTTGGTGATGACCAGGTCCAATATGTTGTCAACTCTGGTGGGAGTATTGACCAGCTGAACCAGGACATTTAAGTTTATAAATTCTAGGAACTGTTGGGCAAGGGAGTTAGTACTTGAGTAGTTCTCCCAGTTAATGTTTGGGTAATTTAAATCATCCAATATTAGGGTATTTGGTAGGACCTTTATGTTTCCCAGTGTTTCCAGAAAAATGGAATGGGGGTTCTGGGACATGGTGGATGATCTGTAACAAGCTGCAATTTGAATTGCAATTTTGCCCATTATTAGTTGCACTTGAATGATCTCTGAAGCATTGTGTTGTGCCACTAACCTGAAGGTGTGGATATCCTTGATGAATATGGATACGCCCCCGTCTTTTGTATTTCGGTTTGGGTTCAGTGGCCGAAATGTATGGTATGAGTTGCAGCCTGGTAGTGCTGGGGTCCTCTCTGGAGCCTTAAACCAGGTTTATGTTACTGCACATATATCAATTTTTTCCATACTGAGGATTGCCTCGAGTGCATGCATTTTGAGGTTTAGACTGCTGGCATTGAGTAGCATTACCCTCAGTTTTTTGTTACTTGTGCTATTTACGGTGGTGGGTTTGTCTTTTGAGCCTTGCCTAAAAATGGCACTATGGGGGTGGCAAGAGCCTTGGCCAGTATTCAAAAGCCTAAGGGTGACAGGTGCAAGCCATCTCTAGCAAAGCAGCGTGGCTTGTTGAGCATGTCATCCCAGGCAGACAGACACTGGATCCCCTTTGAAAGACACCAGAAACTTAGCCAATTGTTGAAATCCAGAATTTTTCTTTATACTGTGGTATCATTCTTGGTGAGGGCAGGATGCTACTCAGGGTCAGGGTCATACCGGCCTGGGCTACGTGATCAGAGAGCTCTTCCATGTCTCTTTTCATGCAGTCCAGGGAGGTATGGCTCAGGTCATTCACACCAACATGGACAATGACAGAGTCATATTTGTACTTGTTCTGTATTTATCTGAGTGCTTGTGTTATGTGGTGGATCCTGGCACCCGACAGGCAGATAACAGTGACTTTCTCCTTATTCATCCTAGTGAGTGGCACGTCATTGTGCCTGGCCATAGAGTCACCTATTACTAGTATGTTGGGTATGTTATTTTGCCTTAAGGGCTGTGATTGCATGGCACACTGGTTTTGTGAAGTATGCATTTCATGGTTTGTGTTGGGGGTGGAGGTTGCTTGGATGTTTACTTTGGAGGTCTCTGTTTGTTTTGCAGATTTTTATTTAGAGCCTCAGAGTATGTTTTCATGTATTTATGTGTGTTTTTTGCCAGTGCTGGTTTAATGGGTCTATGAGACTGGTGGTGTGATGCAAGTATTTCCCTTCTCCTCTTGACTGTCTGATCTGGTCTTGGGTTGAGAGAGCTTAGCCTCCAGTTTGGCTGTATAATTGCATCTCTTGCATGTATTAGTGTTTGGTGGTAGGAGGAGAGGGTTGTCTGTGTACATTGTGTACATGAGGCAGTTGTAACATTGCCTCAAAATGCCCAAATTCACCAGTTGGACTGGAGAATACACCTGAAACTGCCCTTTGGACATGCCTGGATAGGTACAGTGATCTGTTTTACTGGATGGCTGGTAAGGTCGAATAGAGAGACGCGTCCTTCAGTACAGTGCAGGAGGGTCTAGTGCTAGGGTTTATAAGTGCTTGCTATGAGTTTTGAGCAAGTGCCGGGCTGAGAAATGAATGGCTTGAGTGCTTAAGTTGAAAGTTTGTCTCGTTCCAGGGGAAAAATTGAGGAGGAGACTTTGTGAAGCCGGGAATAGTTTTACCCTAGCTAACCAGCACTGCCCAGTGTGCAAAACTGGGCAAATGTGGTATTTATATCAGGGAAATGAAAGAGATAGAAATTAGCCCAAAATGGCCAATAAACGACTAATTTCTTTGCTGAAACCACTCCTGCAGGGACAGATAGGCTGCTCAAAGCTCCCCTCTCTGACAGGTGAACAGAGGAACTTCCTTCTGTCCAAGTAAGGTATGGGCAAACAAAGAGATTTGTAACACAGCCCTGGATACAGCACTAAACTGAAAACTGGACTATACTAGCTTAGAAAGGTGGGAAACAAGTATATATATATATATATATATATATATATATATATATATATATATTTAGAAAATAAAGCAGATACAATCAAAAAAACACTTTAAATGCACAGAAAAGGATACTTATTGTTATATATCGCAGATCGGAGTTGTAATCAATGCCCCTAGTAATGAAGTGGGAAGAAACACAAATACAGTAAAAGCAGATGAATAAAGTACAACTGAGCCCCGTTCCAGCAGTCTTCAATCAGACAAGTTCTAACTGCACACTCCTGCTACTAGGGTGCAGGGGGACCTTCTCCAAAAAAAAGGTGGCCTGGATCAGTGCTCAAGTTATACAAACAAAGCTAGACTCAGCAGGCCTGAATCTGGTCTATGCTACAGCAAAAAGGCACACCAATTTCAGAAAGAAACAGTTCAAATAAGCAGGCACAATAAGCCTGTGACCAGAAATTCCCAGCTCAGAAGAGCAGAATCCAGCCTCTCCTCCCACAAGAGTGCAGGCCACAAACCCTCTTAATGTAGAATAACTGGCCTGAAGCCCAAGTGCTTAAGTCCAAACTAATACACTTTTATAATAACAAATACTGGGCCTTCAATCAGCATTTCCCAGCTAAGAATGATGTAAGCTACCTGTCCTGCCACAACAATCTTTTTAATGTAAAATAACTTGTATGAAGCCCAAATGCTTAAACCAAAAAACTTAGAATAACATTTACAATTTAATCAGGCTACTACCAAGCAGCAATAAATGCAACAGAATAAATAAAACTGAATACTTTTAAGAAAAGCAAAATAAAGTAGGAGGAAACACAAATACAGTAAAAGCAGATGAATAACCTGCAAAATTATATTTTAAGTGCAATGAGAGAGGAAGGAAGAACCTAAGTGGGTTGGCCTTCTCAAATCTTCTCTCTGTATTAAGTAGAGTGAACACTAGACTCAGAATGTAATCTCACTGTATTCGGTTTAGTGAGTAAATAAGATGGACCCAGGAAGAGTGTTCTAATACAGACTTACAGGAGGGGCGGGCAATTCCAGAGCCACCAACACAAGAACAGGGAGGGTGACTGGAGAACCAACTGCAGAGAGACACACAGCACACTGTTCAATGAAACACACAATTAGGAAATAGAAAAAAATGAAAATACAGTACTTTTAAAACTGCAAGTTTGTACTTAACAGAAGACTAAAATCCACTACTGCAAGTTTTACTTAACTTCAGCTTGTAATGCAGATGTTTGTAGCCAAGCAAGTCTCTCAGAAGTTGAGCATAAAATAAGGCCAGTGCAATTAATTTTAATGCATACCATTCAGTGTTAGTGTAAACTATACATATCGGTAATGTGGCTGGGATTAAGAATTTAATTAGTATGTATTTAAGAATGACTATAATGCAACAGAAAGCATTACATAGGAATTTGGAAGGAAAATGAATTATGAAAAGACTATAGTAAAAAGGTAAAATGTTAGGTACATGACAACATTTATGTTTACAGAACAGAAGGCGAAGTGTTTTTGCTGATGTAGAACTACAAGGGCAGAATGACCTTAGTGGAGGTACTGTAGCCATGATTCCCCTTGAAGCTGTAGTACAAACGTTTGGATCCCCTGTGTACATGTCCAAGAAGTCAAGACAGATAGAAGAATTGGGGGGGGGATGAGGTCAGTGGGAACAGCAGTTGATCATAAGTTTAACATTGTGGACTTTCTTGTGAGTTGATTTTACTGTGGAGGTAATAATAGCAGAGCACACTGAATACAAATGGTGCTCTGTTTTCCACTTTGTAATTAACTGAGTGCCCTGCATTAGCTGCCCTATTTTCATGTGGAAATTACTAACAGACAGTTCAATGAATCATTTGTGTTTTTTAGTGATACAGCATTTATTGTATATTATTGATTTCTAAATAATCGATTAGATATTTTTTTACATTTTGTCATTGAAACATTATCACTTTAACAACACTGCCTTGTAAGTAGGTGGTGCACTGGTGCAACATTTTACTGCTGTCTCGTAGTTCTCTGCTTCTTTTCCTGGCAGGGGTTGTTTTCTGTTTGGAGTTTACATGTCCTCCCTGTGTCTACAAAGGTTTTCACTGAATAATTACTTTTTCTGCTGCATCCCAAAGGTGTACAGGAAGGTGGCTGTGTATTATGCATTTGAATGTGTCAGCATACAACAATGGACTGCTTGCCAACATAGTCTCTGGTTCCCGCACAACCCCAAATAAGATAAAGCAGGTATAAGGAAATGAGTGAAGGAAAGAATTTTTCCTATACTTCTGACAGCTAATTTTCCTGGAATTAAAGTTTCATGAAACATTGGAATATTTTCTTTAATGTAATCGATTTCATTAAAAATGGTTTTGTCTTGACATAATTAGTTTGACTCCTATGGGGAGTAAGACACTTGCACTGTAAAACTGTGCTTAAGTGGTCTCAAATGTTCTCAGAATCAGTCACAGGATTTAAATGTTGGCACTGTTAATGAATATTTCAGGCCGCACTGACAGCTTTGCTTCACAATACAACATGCACTTTATAAGTATGAGATGCCCCTGTTGGTTGCCCCAGGTGGTGATAATATTCCTGTGGAGCTGCATCACCTGATTGCTGTTGCAACCAGCTTTGCCCTGCCTGTGCCCTCTAACCAGTGATAACTACTGAACTTTGTGTCAAAAGTAAACAGAAGATGTAAAATATACAGTTTGCCAATTTGTAATGCTTTTGGTCTGATGTCAAGAAATAAGAATTATGTATGTGTTGATGATTGCACTAGTGGCACATGCACTCACACACACACACACACACACACACACACACACACACACACACACACACACACACACACACACACACATACTGACATATATTTATATCTTGGTCTACAGAACTGATTGAAATACTGAATGTTTGTACCTCAAATGATCAAACCCAGTACATCAAACAATTAAAATGCTGACAACAGACTGCAAAAGGAAAACACTTTCCTCTTGTGATTATTAAACCTACCACTAACTCAAGACATAATTTGTCATAATAGTGGTTGTGTTATGAGAAGGGGTTTTCTCAGATAAAGTGTAGGGTTAGGGGTAGCACATATTAGTAAGGTGGAGCAGTGGATAGGAGGGTAGAGGAATTTTGCCCTCTGAACCACCTTTGTAATATATGCTAATCCTAAGCCTAACACCAAACTTACACCTTACCTGATGGAAAAAACACTTCTTGTAATACTATCAGTGCAGATCACATCTCAGTCAACAACACATACAATGATTCACACACACACCACATCTACCACCTAACTTAACTCCTGCTCTAACCCTAAAAGACATTCACACAAACACTCCTAGTAACTAACCCCTTACCTAACTTTTTTCTTAAACCTAACACACACACACACACACACACGCTTTCTCCCACCCCCTCCAAGATCAAACTCGAACTTTCCTCCAAAATCTTATGCATTCAATGAAATGTACCATTGACCTTTTTAGTATACTTTGTAGAAGTAAATGAATGTCCAGTCAAATGCTGGCCAGTAATCTATACATATAGAGGTTGAAAAGGGGAGGCATGGTTGGGGAAGGTAAGTATTTGTGTTTGATTTGACTGCCAAATCTTTCAGATTTGCTGAATGTTTTGACATTAGTGTATGTGAGTTTTAATGAGTTAGCAAGAGCTAAGGTAGGGGATTGATTTACTGCTGTGGATGTGTTCTGCTTTTTGTGTTGTGTGTGTGAGTGGAAGGTAAGTGTGTGTGAGTGCTGGTGACTGTTAGAGTAAGGGATAAGATTTAGTGTTGTGCATATGAATTGCTGCATGTGGTGTGCATCCAAGTGTCTTGTGTAGTGGTAGTATCACACAAAAGGTCTTTACAAGGTTAGGGTTAGAAGCAGGAGCAGGGTTAGGTTTAGATGTAGTACACATTAGTTGGTGGCACAGAATACTGAATGGCCCGAGAACAAAGTGTAGCTAGAAAAATGAACCACAGGTAGCTAGGATCCATTTTTCTATATGAAGTGTGCTATTGGTCCATTGAATGCACCAACAGCAAATGGACCAATAGCGCCATGTAAGCAGAAGCCTGCCCTGAGATTGTTGGCCCTGAGCTCTGTTTCCACTTTCTCTATAATTCAACCAATGAAAAAGCACAGACTGAAGCTATCCATGGACAAAGCAAAGCAGCAGAACACAGATCTAAACCAATGCCAAAACTGGAATGCTCAACCAAATGGGGAGTAACTGAGAGTGAAGGTGCAGCACCATTAATGCAACTTCTACATGCTGCTTTCCATCACTAAATCAGGTAATACAAAATATTTATTATCACAGCACAGTGTTATATCAGTATTCAATTACACTGTGCATCAAATAAGTTTTCTACTTTTCTAACTAGATGGAGTAGTGGTGCAGTGGTATCATTGTTGCCTCACAGCAAGAAGTTCTCTGGTTCAATATTTGGCTTGAATGCCTTCTGTGTGGAGTCTGCATGTCCTCCCTGTGCTCGTGTAGATTTTCTCCAGGTACTTGGGTTTCTTCTTGTTGCAAAGACATGCATCTGGATTGTTTCTCCCTGGGCCTCTACTGAAAATTGGCTTTGTTTCAAGTTGGTCTTCCTGGTAAATAAATGTAAAATAAATAATAAGCTACACACCACCCAGCTTTCTGTTAGTAGAGTAGCATTCATAAAGCTTTGTATGTTTTTCATACACCCAATCAAACAGAACAGCTCTTGCTTTTTTTAAAGACAGTCATTGAGTTTATTTGCTTGGTGCTGTATTTGCATATGTGAGTAGGAGCTTACATATTCTTCTATTATAGTTCATTGTTTTAATAATAAAAATATGGTTTACTCCAGCAAAAAATATGAAAACAGGGAATCAACATACAGTTTTACAGCTTGACAGTTTGACAAGTATGGTTTGCTGATGCCTAGTTGAAATGAATACAAGCCAAATATATGGAAGAAACAAGTTTTCACTTTATGCTACATGATTGCAAATAGTTGATGTATAGCTTGCACATGGATATAGAAGTTCATATGTTTCTTTGCATTTCATTTTTGTTAAAAATTATGAATCTGTTTAAAAAAAAAAATATATATATATATATATATATATATATATATATATATATATATATATATATATATATATATAATTATAGTCAACAAGAGCAAACATTCACATGAATGAATGAATGATTTTTAGTGATGCAAAAAAAGTGAATGCTCATATGAGTGAATGTTCTTGTTAATGGTAGCTTTGCTGGCATCTTTTTGTATCTGATCATGTTGCAGCAGGGTAAGGGAATTTCCCCTTATCCTGCTGTTGTGTGATCTCGGAGTTGGCATATATAATTAGCAGAGGAATCCCCCCTGCAAAAACATTAGTTTAAGTTTGTGCACTTTTTGGTCAATTTAGATTTGCTCTAAAATGATTGTTCTTATTTCATCTTATTTCATTCATTCTTTTGAGCATTCAGTATTTCATGAGATAGTGTGTGTGTGTGTGTATATATATTTATATATATATATATATATATATTTATAGAAAGATGCCTTCACAATGATTGCACTTTGAGATGTGTTAGTGAAAATCAAAAGACAGTTATAGCCAAAATAAATGATTCACTTTATTGTACGTAATTATAGATGAACTGCTGTACAGTGCTTGTCCTCCCTGTTTCCTTCAAAAGCAGGCTGTCTCATCCTCAGGCACATAATCAGTTTCCCCAGTTTTGTATGATGTACTGTTCTAGTGCTGATATATAAAATGGTTGCTAGACCTATTGCAGCACACATGAGGCAGGCATTCTTAGTTCCCATTTATCTTCTACCCCTTGCCAGTTTGTGTGTTGTCTGCCAATAATTAGTGAACAAAATCAACTCCAAATAGTTTTTATTTTATTTTGCTTCTGTTTTATTTTATTTGCTTTTGTTTACCAGGTTTATCTGACTGGGTTTAATCAAAAATTCTTTGGCTAAGGCCATGGGAGAAAAGCTCCACTATATTACAAACTTGTTTAAACAGACATTCAGTAATATACATTTACATACATTAAATAATATACATTAAGAATTAAACATGCATTTGATAGATAAATATTACAAAATTTACATCCACCTGGCCAATTACTACTATCCCACACCATAGCCAAACTGTGGATCTCTCTACCCTCCCCACTACATAATTTACCTAAACATAACAATTTCAAATCCACACTTCTCCCATCAAAAAATTCTCATGTTATAAGCTTTCCAGAAAATGTATGCATGCTGGCCTCTGCCCTATCTTGCACATACCCTTATAATGTCATCCTCCTAAATGTAATGTAACATATACTTTAGTGTAAAATTGATACCTCTGTACTGATAATTACTATGTAACCTATTCTGTCTATTGTGATGTTGATCAAGTACTTTTTTATTTAGTGTTTTCCTTTTTTGTAACTTTGCAACTTGTAATTTTCTATGATATCCACTGTGTGTTTTACAATAACGTTGTTTTAAATAATGTTGTTTTACTATGTACTTGAGCTTTTCTCCTCGGGTCTCCACTGAAAAGGGGCCACAAGCCCAGCTGGACTAACCCGGTTAACAAACAATAAATAAATAAAATAAAATAAATAAATAAATAGATAATATGTCTTAATGCTTAGAGATTAAAAAAAAATGGAGGTGAGGTGAAAAAAGCAGGTAGGGCAGAAAATATCAATATTGTACTTAAGAGGTAGAATGTCAAAACAAATTAGGCGACATATATATATATATATATATATATATATATATATATATATATATATATATATATAAAATAGCTATGATAAGGTTTATATCAGAAGTATAGATGTGGAGGGGCAATGTCACACAATAATGTATATAGCTGGGAGATGCTAATAAAACTATTCAGGTATAGTGAAAACTGATTGTGGGTATAGGATTCTGAATGAAGAGAAGTGGTTTGATGATATGACAAGCTGAAGTTAACAGTGGCTTTATCATGGAGATGTACAGGAGCAGATCCATTGATTTGATTTAATAGGTAAAGCCTTAAGTTTGTTTTAAGTTAGCATTTTGAGTGGATTTCAGTGGTTGTGAAATGTGGTTCCATAGCTCAGCTGCAGTATTTGAATATAGAGACTCACATGCAATATTAGATGATTTGGTTATAGTAATTATTCATTTCCCCCTACAGCTTAAAATTATATTAGATGTTAAGAGCTTAGCAATTCTCTGGATTATAGAGAAGTCATGTATTGTAATAAAGTCTTGCATAGGGAATTGCTCATGTCTAAAGGAAGCAAGTTTAGCAGTAATGCCACTTTCAGAGGCACTAGCAAAGGCTCTACTAAGATATCAGATTTGTTTTAGCCTCGGCTCAACTACTTATACATAAAACAAAGACAGCTGCTAATTACATGCACTCTACTGCAGTGTAGCCCACCACGACAATTAATAGACAGATATAATACAGTCACCTAGTGCTTTTGAATGTGGCTGTGAAAACAGTGCAAGCGCTTATTTTCATGTATGCAAATACCTACTACTTTTAAGTACTTAGTATAATATTGAAAAATAAATGAATGAATGAACAATGTAGCCCAATCTGTCTTCTTTCAGGTATGTATAATTACGATTCGCATTAAAATGCATCTGCTGTTTGTCTCTGTAGTGCATAGTTGGACATGAGTTAGTGAATGATAGCACACCTAGCACTACAGCAGTGTTGTCCCATCACTCTATTGCACTCTAATGCAACACTTCGTTTTCAGAGCAAAGCAACATTTGGCAATGACAATTTTAGTTAATTAATTTTGCAGTATACCTATAGCACACCAGGATAAGCTGACTTCCTTATTTCATTTTTTGTAGGACACATTTCACTCCTTATACTACCTAAGTGCTTTAGTGGCAGTAATTTGACATTATGAAAGGAGGGGGTAGGTTCTAGACAGATGCCAGTGTGTTTGTATGAGTCTTTAGGGACAACAGGAATTCCCTAGATGACACGAAAATCAACAGAAAAATGCTGCAACATCTTTGTGTGAAGTGTCAAAAAATCATTGTTTCTGGTTGTGGAAGAGCTGATAATTACTTTATATGTTATGTGAAAGACAGAATCATTGAAATGCTTCTGAAAGGAGTTCTTCATCTCAGTGCTGGGGGAGACATCTTTAAACAAAAGCAGGTTGTCAGTAAAATAAACATTAGTTTTAACAGCAGAAAACTAGCAAGAAAAATGATTTATTAACTGGGAAGACAGAGCATAATCAAGAATGATACTGGTTTTATTAAGCATTGTGTTATTTCATATGTTAAAACTACTTGTAAGCCTGTATATTTTTGGCATACCTCTGAACCTCTTAGCACAGGAAATCTGGACAAAGTCAAAAGCAATGGGGGACAAAGGTCCAAAAATAGGGACAATTTTTAAATATTGCTCTTATTAACTTAGAATGCTGATAGACTAACAGGCTTTAAGTTAGCATACATTTTCTGAAGGGTACAATGTCTGAAAGTCAAATGTTCATCATTATTTTGTGACTTCAATCTTCAATGACATGCCAGAAAACCACAAAACATATGAAGAACAGACCAAAAATGTGAGGCAAAAATCTGAACAGTCTGAAAATCTGGACATTTAAGAGATTCAATTTTTGGTACTAGTTTTTAAACCCACCTAAACTTGTGGGATGAAACAGACAATTGAATATAGATAACCAGTCCTGAATGGTTTCAAATTCTTAAGCTACTGTTATTGAATGCAAACATTGTGAATATAATTAAAAAGGGTGCTCCAAGCACACAGGATTTTTCTTTTTTCCATCATATATTAACTAGATGTGATACAGTGGTGTAGCAGTTAACATTGCCCCTCACAGCAAGAGGCTCTCCAGTTCAATTCTCTGCTGGGGTGCCTTCTGTGCAGAGATTGCATATTCTCCCTGCATTCACATGGGTTTCCTCCCACATTCTAAAGACGTGTGTCTGGAATGTTTTTCCCTGGGCCTTCGCTGAAAATAGGCTCTGTTCTAGTCAGACTTTTCTGGTCAACAAATGTAAAATAAATAGAAGGCTGTGCTGACTTTTACTGAATCAGTTGGCAAAAGGGTATAGTCATTAGAAAATCAGATATTCCAGGTGGATCCTTGTCTTTTCTAGATGCTCACTGTGAACCAAAAAAATTACTTTAGGACCGTACACCTAACAAATACAATGGAATAAAATTATGAACTTATTAGGAATATCAGTTTAGAAATCATCACAAATAACTGTAATTTTAACATCAGTCTGAAGAAAGTATGGAAGTTGTTTTATTTAAATTAAAGAAAGAAAGAAATATGCACACACTCACACACACACACACACACACACATATATATATATATATATGTATATATATATATATATATATATATATATACATATGTGAGTATATATGTATACTGCGCACACACACACACACACACACACACACACACACACACACACACACACACACACACACATACACATGCACACACACACACACACACACACACACACACACACACACACACACACACACACACACGTGTCTGTGTGTGTGTGTGTGTGTGTGTGTGTGTGTGTGAGTATATATGTATACTGTGAATATATGTGAAGGATAGCTAGATAGAACTATAGATAATTCTATGTCATTGCAAATATGAATATAATCCACAGGCTTGTCCTCTTAAAATGTAAGAACACTGTGTTAAATGTTGAACTTCAAAAATGTAACCAGAGTGCACTCTGCTGGAATAAAGCTAATAAGCCAAGCATTGTATGACTGTTTGATCTCAAGGCTCGGTGACATAATGTCTGGACTGAGGAATTCATTCTGTTGTTTTGAGACCAGAGTTAATTGCTGGATTTTACATATATAATGTCTTTTATTGCTGTAGCTTCCTGGCCAGGTGCAAGATCAAATAAATGTTAAAACTCTGAGTTTCTGTTAGCCTGGGAACCAGATAAGAATGATGTAATCAAAAATGAGTCAGCAGTGATGTATTATTTTGAAGACTTTCTCAGAGAGAGAGAGAGAGAGAAAGAGAATCAGAGCATTTTTTATTTTGTCTGAAGAGCATCACTCACCAGTACTCTACCTTTGCTCTATATGGAAGTTTATTTAGAACTGTGATTGCTCCTAGAGTTAGATAGGAATTTAATCAGATTAATCTAGCTGTTTTCTATATTTATGTCAGACTATTCTACAGTATTATTTTAAGCATTTTCCTGTGATTTCTGAACTCTTGACTAGCACTGTGTTGAACTGAGAAGATTTGTCTTGTATTTTTTTATTATTGCATATTTTTGAATCTTTCAACTGTGGCTGTTTTGTGTAGAGATAATTTAAGCTCTAGAGCAGTTGTTTCCAACCCGCGGCCCGCGGGCCGCATGCAGCCCTCAGAGCTCTTCCATGCCCATGACGTTAAGAACGGTTAAGTAGTAATTAAACTTTTTCTGTGTGTTTTCACGTCCGCGTCCTTTAGCTTTTACAGTACTTGTTTCCTTTTTTTTCATGCCAGCGTCTTTCAGCTGGTCACTAGATACATTTGTGATAAACAGCTTGAAGGAAGAGGATTGTGATCGCGGTGAAGGGGGATTATTATATTTATTAATTTAATACACTGACTACACATCTCCTGCAGTAACAGGTAAGTCGTTAAATCTACATAAAGTTACTGTGTTCCTCCCATTGTGGGGTCCTGCATCTCCATGCATTTTAAAGCTTAAGAACCTTGATAGGTAAACAAATGAAATACATTTTCAAACACATGTACATTATGCATTTATTTATATATTATGTATTCATTGACTACATATTTGCTTGATAATGTTGTAAGAACAGATGTATACACATGGTCTGTATGGATATAGGTCGCATACGTTTTTTGTCTCTGAGCCTGTATGTTTTAGGGAAGTGTAACAACAGGTTTAAAATGTTTTTTTAATAAATGTTTTTATAATGATTGTTTCTTTAAATATAAATTACTAGCAATCCATTTTATTGGATACATTTAATTGAAACAATTTTCCTATTGGGCAATCCACAATGATGTTTTACACATGAATACATATTTAAATTGGTGTTTTTTACAAATAGTTTTAACTGAAGAAGTTTTGTCATCAGGCACTTAATAAATACTTCTACTATTGACTTGCATCTTGATTCTTGGACAGAATACTGGAGTGGTATCTTTGTGTTTTATTCTCTGTAATCCCCACACCTCAGTGAAGATGGGCTCTGCATACAAAGCCTGTGCATATTTTGATGTCATTTCAGATCTCAGCTGTGACCCATGGCATCTTCTGTTGCTGGAAAAACATCAAACTATTGTCTCCTTTTTAACAAGAGGCTTGCAAGACTTCCAATGTGCCAAGCCAAGTAAGGGAGAACTCTTGTGCACTGCTATATCTGTTCTGCCCCATGCAATAAATATGTATCCGAAGTTTTGATTGAAGGTTAGAGCAAGCTAATAATAATAAAATTGCAAAATATTCAGCAAACTGCTCAAATAAAATGTGTTATTGTAATGCCTTAAAGATAGAATTTCAGAATTCCTTAATATACTATACAAACCATGCAAATAGCTTACTGTCAAAACCTCATTGAAAGACCCACATCCCAAAGACCTTTAAGGTCCCTTAATCTGAACCAAGTAATCTTTTCAATCCAAAAGTAACCGTGGCAGTTCCCTCTCAGTAGCTATATCAAATATGGGGAACTCCATCCCACCTGTTCTTAAATGTGAGCCCAATTTTAACATTTTCTAGTAAATCAAATCATCTATTCTACAGTAACCAGAGTTTGCTACAGTAATCATTAGGAAATTGATTTTAACACAATATATGGGTCATGCTACAAGTTTCTTAATCTTACATTGAGGCAAACAGTATGTATAAGTTTGTTCCAGTTGTGGCAGACCTGGGGCACTTGTTTGGGTTAGGTTAGTTGTAGGGAGAAGAGTGAATGTGGCTCAGGGCACATAGGTGCTGCTGTGGTCGAGGTATGACACAGCCAGACTGTTCTTGAATTGTTCCACATAATATTTGTGTGTATGTACCCTTAGCACTCTAGCAGAGGGGGGTGCAGGTGGAACACATGAGTTCTGGTAGAGGTATTTTAGTGTTAAGACTTGAATACATTTGAATGGTATATTTATTTGCTTTAATGGTGGGAGCTGAATCATAGCTGTGTATTAACAATGTTTTTTTCCCTTCTTTCTTGCTTTCTTTATTTCTTCTTTTGGATGACTGTGAGTCCTATAAAAAGCAGCAAACCTTAAAATAAATTGAATTTCTAATCATATCTGATGATCAGGGAAGGGACTTTCTTTTAACTTGTGAATATGACATAGTAAGAGAATTTGAATTAATACACATTTTTCTGAAATAAAAGTACTCTGCAGCCCTAATTAGTGTTATTTTTATTTTGTATAATCCACCACCCTTTCAGTTTAGATTTAACTGTTTTTTTAATAATTAGAATGAGATACTGAATTTTAGGGCAAATATTATGCATTTATTAATTTATTCATTGTTCAAATTCACCTACAATACAGCCAGGGGGTTGACTTTGTTCCCTATTTGGGTGGGACTGTCCCGAGATCAGCAGCCTGATCCCGAGTCCTGCCCTGCCAGTTGAAATCCTGGCCAGCCTCTGCTAGCTGTTTTGCTTTTGATTAGCCCGTATACCTGTTTTTTTTTAATAATTAGAATGAGATACTGAATTTTAGGGCAAATATTATGCATTTATTAATTTATTCATTGTTCAAATTCACCTACAATACAGCCAGGGGGTTGACTTTGTTCTATTTGGGTGGGACTGTCCTGAGATCAGCAGCCTGATCCCGAGTCCTGCCCTGCCAGTTGAAATCCTGGCCAGCCTCTGCTAGCTGTTTTGCTTTTGATTAGCCCGTATACCTGGCATATGGGCCAATGAAAAAATTGCTAAACACTGAGCTTCTTTCTTTCTTTCAATCAAAAACTGTACCAAAGACCTTTTTTTTTTTTTTTTTTTTTTTGGTCCTCACTTGCCCTCCATTTCTGTTGACTCAATGTGGCCCTTGCAACTGAAAAGGTTGGACACCCCTGCTCTAGAGTACATTGCATGTATATAGTGATACTGTACAAAGCCATCCATTTACTATTTGGATAATAATATTGCACAGTATAATCGGAAGGGCCTTATTGGTAGCTATTAGTGGTTGGTGGCAGCTGGTAGTACCTTATAGACTGGAAGGAAGGGGCATAGCTGGAGAACCTGTTCCAGCCTTCCCCAGGCATGCCTGTGTGTTTGTATTTAACTCATATCTTAGAGTGTGCATGTATATCAGCTACTTGGGCAGGGCCATGGAGCACTGGTTGGACAGAGAGAGTGCTGGAGGTTTTAGCTTGACCTCTAGGCTGAGATTTGGACACTATAGCTGTGCCAGTGGGGAGTCCTATTGGGGATCTGGAGACAAAGGGCAAAACCATCTCCAGACTGGCTGTGATCTCTGTGTGCTCTTAAAGGAAATTGTACTTTACTGTGTGTGTACTTGTTATCCCACCCAATGTGGACGCCCCTCACTGGTGCTAGTGGTGAGGATTGATTACTGGGTCAGTGCAACGGGCGTGACATATGCATAGATGGACATTCTGTCAAATAGCAATTTGTTCAGCAATGTGTATGGATGGAGAAAGAGCTAGCATGTGCATTTTGCCAAGTATGGTATTCATTAAAACCAGAAAGTTTCAGTGGTTATGTGTATGGTAAGTGAGTTCAGATGGGAATGTGTGCTAGTCTTTGTGGGTTAAGAGTAAGAGCTAGGTAGGAGATAGATTTAGTGGTGTGCTTGTGTGTGTGTGTGTGTGTGTGTGTGTGTGTGTGTGTGTGTGTGTGTGTGTGTGTGTGTGTGTGTGTATGTGTGTGTGTGTGTGTGTGTGTGTGTGTGTGTGTGGTGTGTGTGTGTGTGTGTGTGTGTGTGTGTGTGTGTGTGTGTTACTCAAGTGCTAGTTAGGGTTAGACTAAGGGCTAGGTAAGGGGATAGATTTAGTAGTGTGTGTGTGTGTGTATGTGTGTGTGTGTGTGTGTGTGTGTGTGTGTGTGTGTGTGTGCTTGCCAATGTGTGCACTCAAGTGCTAGTGTCATACTTTTCAATGGTCCAGATTTTTGCCTCACATTTTTGATCTGTTCCTCATAAAATGTGTGTTTCCAGCTAATAACTGAGAACCGAGGTCACTAAATAATGACAGATATGTGTTTCAGACTTCGTATCTTTCAGAAAATACATGTTGATGCAAAACCTGTTATTCTAGCAAGTTTTTAAGTGCATAACAGCAATATTTAAAATCTGTCCCTGTTTATGGGCCTTTGTCCCTCTATTAATTTGGGCTTTGCCCAGATTTCTTAAGCTAAGAATTTGAAAGCTATGGTTAGGTTTGGAGTAAGGGCTAAGTAAGGGGATAGATTTTGTGGCGTATTTGTATGCAAATGTTTTCCGAGTGTGCCAGATTTCTCAAATTTAATTTGTTCAAAACTGTGCTGATGAATGCATGTGTGTGTGTGTGTGTGTGTGTGTGTGTGTGTGTGTGTGTGTGTGTGTGTGTGTGTGTGTGTGTGTGTGTGTGTGTGTGTGTGTGTGTGTGTGTGTGTGTGTGTGTGTGTGTGAGTGTGTGTTTGTGAGTTTTTAATGTTTTGGGTTAGAGTAAAGGCTAGGTGATTGGATACATTTTGTGTTGTGTGTGTTTGATGGTATCTGTGTCCAAGTCTCTTGTGTAGTGGTACAGTTAGGGAAAGGGGTTTTCATAAGTTTAAAAAGAAAGTGAAAACAAAGACTACAGTAAAAAATAAAACACCAAACTTTAATATGCGTAAGCCCTTTCGTAAAGGCAGATGGCTAAACTTTTTCAGGCAAAAAAATGATGGAAAAATGCAATCCTTTTAAAATCTAAAAAAGTCACATGACTTAACCAGCAAATCTGGATGGTCATGAAATTAACATTATATCCTAATAAAAACATCAAATACATAAAGTACCATAAATATTAAAATATAACTATACATAAATACTTAAAAAAATGTCTGCAAACATCTTAAATATGGAAGACTAAGAAACTCCTGGTGTAAAGTCACCTTTGTAAAGCTACAATCCTGTTGCTGCTCCTTACTAGTAAAATTTTAAAAATATATGAGTACTATTTATAACTCAAACATCTCATCCTCTATAAAACCAAACCACATTTTAGCATACAAATATGTACAATCATCAACAATTTTAAGAAAAAGCATTTTCATCTCATTAAGCTTCTTAAATTTAAAACACAGGCTATTGAACAGCTGTCGTTCAAACCTGGCTCCCTAAATGCATCTAACCTCAGTTGCCATAACAATTCTTGCTGTTCAAGTTTAAGTGACAGAGGTTCCCCTCTCTCATCATTGCAGACTTGGTCTATTATTTAAACATAAAGGAATGTTCAGGGTTACTTGATATATGCTTCGCCAAAGCATTCTCCTTTATATTGTTCCTGATGGCATATAAATGTCCATACAAATGTTCCCTTATCTTTCTGTTGTCTTTCCTATATAAAAACTAGGGCACAATCTACATTTAGCTAAATATATTATACTTTCAGAATTGCAATTAAATCTACCTTTCAATGTATATTTAACATCATTAATCCAAAAAATATTCCCAGTCTCAATAAACCTGAATTAATGTTATTTAAGACACCAAGCATTTTCAATCCTATTTTGCATCCTGTTTTAGCAGTTTATGAATGCTTATGTGAGCATGATATTTGTAATCTACTTAAGAGGAATACTGGAGTTACCAACCAATTTAATAATAATTTTGTTAAACATGAATGGGAAATGTTAGAAAATCTAAGGATTAATAATGTGAATATTACTAAACCCAATAAAGGAGGGAGATTGGTATTTATGGATTCTTTTTATTATAATCAACGCATGGAGGAAATGTTAAATTCAAATTTGTATTTACCAGTTTCTTTGAACGAGCTTAATGTAGCATACAGGCAAATTAAAGTTTATCTTAATGACCTGTTTATAGAAGGAATAATTAATATAGACTTATACAACTATTTTTCCATGTCAGCACCTAAAATTCCTATAATTTTTGGCATCTCGAAGATTCATAAGAATCTCCACAACCCACCCCTATGCCCTATAGTGAATGGAAGGAATTCTATTACTTACCCCATGGCCAAATATGTTGACCATAATTTGAAGAAGTATTTAATAGGGGAACAGCAGCTTTGCAAAGATTCCTGGTCCTTTTTGGAGAATATCACCAAATTAAATTTTAATGAGAGTTACAATCTTGCCATTATTGGTGTCAAAGACTTATATACAGTAATTCCACATGACCTTGGCATCAAATGGGTGTGCTCCCTTTTGATTAGAAAAGGCATTGATAACCAGGAATTGTCCTTGATTCAGGAATTGTTGGTCTTAATTCTGTCCAACAATTTATTTTTATTTGATGGTATATATTTTTTGCAAACCTAGGGTGTAGCTATGGGTTCACCTTTTGGGGCGAGCTTTGCCAATTTAGTTATGGCTTTCTGGGAACATGAATATGCTTTTAATAACAACCCATTGGCATAGTATATCCATTACTATATGCGCTATTTGGATGACATCTTTATCATATTTAAGGGGGAATACAATATTTTTTGTGAATTGCTTGGCTATTTTAACAGCACCACCCAATTTTTGAGTTTCACTAGTGAATTTCAGGAGGAAAGGATATCGTACTTAGATGTCCTACTTAGCAAAGATAGAGATAGGCAAGTATATGTAGCCACAATCCACAGGAAATAAACTTATTCAAGTTATTTCCTCCATTTTTCTACTTCACATCCATTTCATCAGAAGAGATATGTTATTAAAGGTCAGCTCATGAGAGCCGCTAGAATGGTATCTAATTATTCTGATTTTCTGAGTGAATGTGAATTTTTGAAGGATTTATTCTGAAGCATGGCTATCCTAGTGCATTACTAGATGCAATAATTACTGAAGTTCAAAGGAAGAGGACAACAGGCCACTTTAGAGCTATTTTCAATTACCTGAATCCAGCTAGTGAGAATTATGATGTTAGTAATAGGGGGGACAACAGATAATAATGTAGACTTTTACTTACCTTTGTAACTCCTTTTAGTATGGATGCACCTGGTTTGAGACATATTCTGACTAAAAATTGGGACTTGGTGTCTACTGATACAACTATTGTTCCCATACTTTCCTTTCAACAAAAAAAATGTCTTTAGAAGAGGGCAAAATTTGAAGAATCTGTTGTAATTTAGAAAACAAACACAAGAACAACAAGTATGTTTAAATGTGAGGCTGGTCCTTACTGAATGTTTATTGAGACTGGGAATATTTTTTGGATTAATGATGTTAAATATACATTGAAAGGTAGATTTAATTGTAATTCCATAAGTATAATATATTTAGCTAAATGTAGATTGTGCCCTAGTTTTTATATAGCAAAGATGGACAGAAAGCTAAGGGAACATTTGTATGAACATTTATATGCCATCAGGAACAATATAAAGGAGAATGCCTTGGTGAAGCATATATCAAGTAACCCTGAATATTCCTTTATGTTTAAATAATAGACCAAGTTTGCAATGATGAGAGAGGGGAACCTCTGTCACTTAACTTGAACAACAAGAATTGTTATGCAACTGAGGTTAGATGCATTTAGGGAACCAGGTTTAAACAACAGCTGTTCAATAGCCTGTGTTTTAAATTTAAGAAGCTTAATGAGATGAAAATGCTTTTTCTTAACATTGTTGATGATTGTACATATTTGTATGCTAAAATGTGGTTTGGTTTTATAGAGGATGAGATGTTTGAGTTATAAATAGTACTCATATATTTTAAAAAATTTACTAGTAAGGAGTAGCAACAGGATTGTAGCTTTACAAAGGTGACTTTACACCAGGCATTTCTTAGTCTTCCATATTTAAGATGTTTGCAGACATTTTATTTAATTATTTATGTATAGTTATATTTTTATATGTACGGAATGTTATGTATTTGATGTTTTTCATTAGGATATAGTATTGATTTCATGACCATCCAGATTTGCTGGTTAAGTCATGTGACTTTTTTCGATTTTAAAAGGATTGCATTTTTCCATCATTTTTTTGTCTGAAGAAGTTTAGGCATCTGCCTTTATGAAAGCACTTACACATATTAAAGTTTGGTGTTTTATTTTTTACTGCAGTCTTTGTTTTCACTTTCTTTTTAAGTTTTTACTTGTTTGTTGATGTTATTTTTACATTTGATTTTCATAAGTTAACATGTTGGGTTAGGGTAGGAATAGCATCAGTGTTAGAGTTACCATGCATGAGTAGGGTGAGCTGGGGGGAGGAGTGAAGCCTGCTTCACATTACCAATGCATTACCCTCTGCTTTGTGTCAGTGTGCTGATGAACATGCTTTTGACTTGGCAGATTTGCAGATAAGCAATGAACATTTAAAAAGAGTACATTGGGAGGATAACACATTATGGTGGGCTAGACAAACTATAGTTAGAGTAGAAGGAGAAATAAATGAGGAGGTTGACCTAATCTCGTCCCCATCTTATGAGCTAAAGAATGATGTTCTGTACAAGGTGACCAAAGTCAAAGAAGAAATACTATACAAACTTTAGTTCCAAAACCATTTAGAATACTTGTGATGAAACTGACATGTAGCCATATTTTCGGAGGATACTTAGGGATGGATAAAGCCAAAGCCAGAATTCTTGGCTAGATTTTATTTATCTGGTGACATCTACAACTTCAGTGTGGCTTGCCAAGGATATCACAAGATGGTGTCATATACTAGGTTCAGGTGACAGCTGATACCTATGCTTGTTACTGAGGTCCCATTCAAGTGGGTAGCCATTGGCATTGTTGGCTCATTAGTAGAAACTATTAATGGTTACCAACACATCCAAGCAAGTGTTGACAGTTGTACTACATTTCTTGAGGCAGTACCACTGTAAGAAAACGAATAGAAAGTCAACAAAGGGCTGGTGTTACTTTTGCCTAGTGTAGAGATACCCAAAGAAATATTCATGGACCAGGACCCCCATTTATATCTAGAGTAATGCACCAGATTTGTAAGCACTTTAAACTGAAGCAGTTAAGAACTTTGGTGTACCACCATCAACCTGATGGTTTAGAAAAGTGCTTGAATAGAATATTGATGCCAGTACTAAAAAGGACATAGAATAAGATGGTAAGAGCAGAGAGTAGTTACTTCCTTACCTATTTTTGCTGTATGAGAAATCTCCCACGCATCAACAAGATTTACCTCATTTGGATTACTATATGAGGACATGTTTGAGGCTTGATGGACAAAGCAAAGGATACTTGGGTGGAAACGGCCCCATTTAGAAGTGTAATAGCATGTTTCACAAACTTGCAATATGAGTTGAAAGTTATTATGCCAGTTACTAAGGATTTACAAAGGACACAAGAGATGCAACAGGAGGGTGCATGACAGAAATGCCTGACTCAGGGAGATTAAAACAAGATACAGATTGCTTGCATTAGCCTAGTCTGCTAAAATAGATGGTAAGGACCCTTTGTGGTGTAGAGAAATGAATGAAATGACTACAAACTGGAAATAGAAAACCAAAGCAGGTATAACACATAAATGTGTTAAAATCAAGGAGGAGAGGTATAACTTCTGCAGTCAGAACAGCATTTTACCATGGAATTCTGTCTCTACTTTTCAAACAGGCAAGACTTTGTCTAAAGAAGGTAAACATAAAACCATATAAATACCAGAGACCTAAAGCAAAGCAGTAAGTGAACAAATGAAGATAGGAAAATGTTTAAGTCAGGAGTTACTCAAGGGTCCCAAAATGAATTGAACAGTTTGATTGGGCTGGCCCCTAAACCAGATGGCTCCATAAGATTTTGTAATACATTTTGGAATCTGAAAGAGATAACTAAATTTGCCACTAATTCAGTCCCCAGAGTAGAGCAAGAGTGTAGGCAAAGCAAGGTTTTGGCCACCATAGATTTAACTAATGGGTAGTGGCAGATTCCTGCCAAACTTTAAGACAAACAAAAGACATAATCCTCTGCCCTTGATGGTGTTTTTTTTCTTTACTGTCATACCCTTTGAACTTCCTGGAGCTCTTGCCACATTTCAAAGGTACACTAAAAAAGTTCTGAAATATCACACAAGATAGTCATCTGTGTGGCTTGATAACACAGTAAGTTGTTCAGAAGATTGGGAGTCATATTAAGAAAAAGCACAAGCTGTGATGGATTCTTTAAGGCAGGCATGACTTACTGTAAATGCTGTCAAAAGTAATCTTTGTATGATAGGAGCCAGATAAAGTATTTGATTGGGAGGGAATAAGTAGATCTCAAACAAGCAAGACAGAAGCATGGACAATAATTAGTGTCAAACAGTAACGGAAATCATTTTAAGGCCTAGCAGACTTCTATAGAAAGTTCATACTCAACTTTGCTACCATAGCCTGTCCCCTGACAGGCCTTACTAAAGGTAAGCCCCCCTTTGGGATGGCTGACAGTGAAGGCACTTCAGTCCCGAATGTAGATGGCTCATGTATTGTGAGGCAGCATTATGCATTTATTAAATCACAAAAGGGAAAGCATATGTTGTCCACTGAAGGGTACCTACTACCAGAAGAAGTCCACTAATGAGAAGAGGTACTTGTGTTGTAAAAACAAATTAACAAGGCATTGCCAAGGTAGAGCTATAACTAAAGTAACCATATTAGGGGAAGAGCCTATTAAAACCACTGCCCATCAGCATATGCCAGAGCATGTCATGACAGAAATTATTGCTAATGTCATCTGTATGTGAGTGTGCAACACAAGGGACTGCCCATGTGAATATCAACTGACTGCTTGAAAGATGTGGAGCATGATGAGACCATGAAGTTACCATCCCGTGGGCTGTTGTCCCATAATATTCATATATTATGGCGTAGAGGTGTTGTGGAGGATTCAGATAACCCCCTTTAAATGTTAATGATATAAATCCAGAGCAGTGGCAGTTGCAAAATGGTGAATTGATTTATAAGGGTGTAGCATGGATGAGAGGAATAGCATAGCTAAGTTTATTCTGTCCACATATGGAAATATACATGATCTGTCATCCTGTAAAATGCGGAAATTAGATTGTACATGTTATGCATGGCTCCATGAGGCAATTATATTCTGAACATGGCTGCATTAAGATTGGTGGTTGTTAAAAAAACTTCCCTTTTGTTGTGGTACTTATGACTACAAAGTCCGTAAAGGCATACAACCTAATGTGGAACAGAGTACTGAAAATGTTTGCTGAATGCACATTTCCTGCAGCTCCCAAATATGTACCGAATGTTTCTTTCATGTCTCTCAAAACATTTGGGATAAGGTGCAAGGATTTGGGCTTATATCTGTGATGGATCTTTAAGGGACTTTGTTAAGCAACTGAATGCCTTGTCTTTTCTGCATTCATCTGATAACCCAGCAGCTTTCAAAGACTAGCCAAAAGCAGGAGACTTGGTCCAGTACTTCGAACAGTACTACATGCTTAGAAGAAAGAGGAAATTCCCTGCTAGATTCTGTCCTGCACTTAGACTGTTACCATTGTTTCCTCCAGCATTCTGGTCCATTTGAGCAGTGAATGAAGTAGGTTTTCTGCAAACTCAGAACTTAGTGGGGAGGTGGCACAAGAGACTTAAATGTCTCTTGGGACGTTGGGCTATCAACTTGTGCAATATTATGCATTGTACAGTGAAAGAACAAAGCCGGACAGATCAGGTTAGAGTTCAGATTTCTTCAGAAGAGAAGAGCACACCACCAAGATGAAGAGTAGTAGACAAGGAATGAAGTGTAGAACACAAAATTCCAGTTTGGAATTTCTGAAATTAATGACTCTGCAGTTGCAGATGTAACACAAATGTGTAGAGAACAAGTAAAAGAAGTGTTAACAAATAAAGATTTTTTTTTCTGAGCTGCCTGATACAACAAATTTAATACAGCATTATACTGAAACTGTGCAGGGAGAGAAGGTAAACATATGGCCATATAAATACCAGAGACCGAAAGCAAAGCAGTAAGTGAACAAATGAAGATAAGAAAATGTTTAAGTCAGGAGTTACTCAGGGGTCCCAAAATAAATTGAACAGTTTGATTGGGCTGGCCCCTAAACCAGATGGCTCCATAAGATTTTGTAATACATTTTGGAATCTGAAAGAGATAAATAAATTTGACACTAATTCAGTCCCCAGAGTAGAGCAAGAGTGTAGGCAAAGCAAGGTTTTGGCCACCATAGATTTAACTAATGGGTACTGGCAGATTCCTGTCAAAATTTAAGCCAAGCAAAAGACATAATTCTCTACCCTTGATGGTGTTTTTTCCTGTACTGTCATACCCTTTGAACTTCCTGGAGCTCTTGCCACATTTCAAAGGTACATTAAAAAAGTTCTGAAATGTCAGACTAGATAGTCATCTGTGTGGCTTGATGACACAGTAAGTTGTTCAGAAGATTGGGAGTCATAGTAAGCAAAAGTACAAGCTGTGATGGATTTTTTAAGGCAGGCATGACTTACTGTAAATGCTGCCAAAAGTAATCTTTGTATGATAGAAGCCAGATAAAGTATTTGATTGGGAGGGAATAATTAGATCTCAAACAAGCAAGACAGAAGCATGGATAATAATTAGTGTCAAACAATAACTGAAATCATTTTAAGGCCTAGCAGACTTCTATAGAAAGTTCATACTCAACTTTGCTACCATAGCCTGTCCCCTGACAGGCCTTACTAAAGGTAAGCCCCCCTTTGGGATGGCTGACAGTGAAGGCACTTCAGTCCCGAATGTAGATGGCTCATCTATTGTGAGGCAGCATTATGCATTCATTAAATCACAAAAGGGAAAGCATATGTTGTCCACTGAAGGGTACCTACTACCAGAAGAAATCCACTAATGAGAATAGGTACTTGTGTTGTAAAAAAAAATTAACAAGACATTGCCAAGGTAGAGCTGTAACTAATGTAACCATATTAGGGGAAGAGCTTATTAAAACCACTGCCCATCAGCATATGCCAGAGCATGTCATGACAGAAATTATTGCGAATGTCATCTGTATGTGAGCGTGCAACACAAGGGACTGCCCATGTGAATATCAAAAGACTGCTTGAAAGATGTGGAGCATGATGAGACCATGAAGTTACCATCCCGTGGGCTGTTGTCCCATAATATTCATATATTATGGTGTAGAGGTGTTGTGGAGGATTCAGACAACCCCCTTTAAATGTTAATGATATAAATCCAGAGCAGTGGCAGTTGCAAAATGGTGACTTGATTTATAAGGGTGTAGCATGGATGAGAGGAATAGCATAGCTAAGTTTATTCTGCCCACAAATGGAAATATACATGATCTGTCATCCTGTAAAATGCAGAAATTCGAT